>NC_134403.1:375513877-375813877 GCF_038048845.1 Mixophyes fleayi
TTTATATTAATATATAGTGTATATATATGTAGATGAGAGCAGTGTATATGTACATAGTATATTATATAGTGTATATATATGTAGATGAGAGCAGTGTATATATACATAGTATATTATATAGTGTATATATATGTAGATGAGAGCAGTGTATATTTACATAGTATATTATATAGTGTATATATATGTAGATGAGAGCAGTGTATATATACATAGTATATTATATAGTGTATATATATGTAGATGAGAGCAGTGTATATGTACATAGTATATTATATAGTGTATATATATATGTAGATGAGAGCAGTGTATATATACATAGTATATTATATAGTGTATATATATGTAGATGAGAGCAGTGTATATTTACATAGTATATTATATAGTGTATATATATGTAGATGAGAGCAGTGTATATGTACATAGTATATTATATAGTGTATATATATATGTAGATGAGAGCAGTGTATATATACATAGTATATTATATAGTGTATATATATGTAGATGAGAGCAGTGTATATTTACATAGTATATTATATAGTGTATATATATGTAGATGAGAGCAGTGTATATTTACATAGTATATTATATAGTGTATATATATGTAGATGAGAGCAGTGTATATATACATAGTATATTATATAGTGTATATATATGTAGATGAGAGCAGTGTATATGTACATAGTATATTATATAGTGTATATATATATGTAGATGAGAGCAGTGTATATATACATAGTATATTATATAGTGTATATATATGTAGATGAGAGCAGTGTATATTTACATAGTATATTATATAGTGTATATATATGTAGATGAGAGCAGTGTATATGTACATAGTATATTATATAGTGTATATATATATGTAGATGAGAGCAGTGTATATATACATAGTATATTATATAGTGTATATATATGTAGATGAGAGCAGTGTATATTTACATAGTATATTATATAGTGTATATATATGTAGATGAGAGCAGTGTATATATACATAGTATATTATATAGTATATATATATGTAGATGAGAGCAGTGTATATATACATAGTATATTATATAGTGTATATATATGTAGATGAGAGCAGTGTATATATACATAGTATATTATATAGTGTATAAATATGTAGATGAGAGCAGTGTATATATACATAGTATATTATATAGTGTATATATATGTAGATGAGAGCAGTGTATATATACATAGTATATTATATAGTGTATATATATGTAGATGAGAGCAGTGTATATATACATAGTATATTATATAGTGTATATATATGTAGATGAGAGCAGTGTATATATACATAGTATATTATATAGTATATATATATGTAGATGAGAGCAGTGTATATATACATAGTATATTATATAGTGTATATATATGTAGATGAGAGCAGTGTATATATACATAGTATATTATATAGTGTATATATATGTAGATGAGAGCAGTGTATATATACATAGTATATTATATAGTGTATATATATGTAGATGAGAGCAGTGTATATATACATAGTATATTATATAGTGTATATATATGTAGATGAGAGCAGTGTATATATACATAGTATATTATATAGTGTATATATAGGTAGATGAGAGCAGTGTATATATACATAGTATATTATATAGTGTATATGTCACACTCACCCCGGCACTGGACGGACACAAGCAGTAAGAGGCAGAGACGGGTCCAGCTCATGTCTCCGGCGGCCGCAGCGGGTGAGACGGTCACACAGGCCCAGCACACCCTGATACGGAACTACGGAATCGAAAGTGAAACCAGGCGGTGACATCATATATCATATATATCATCCCCTTATATCATATATATCATCCCCTTATATCATATATATCTTCCCCTTATATCATATATATCATCCCCTTATATCATATATATCATCCCCTTATATCATATATATCATCCCCTTATATCATATATATCATCCCCTTATATCATATATATCTTCCCCTCACCTCTAATGTGTCCTTATACATCCCCTTATATCATATATATCATCCCCTCACCTCTAATATGTCCTTATACATCCCCTTATATCATATATATCATCCCCTTATATCATATATATCATCCCCTTATATCATATATATCATCCCCTCACCTCTAATATGTCCTTATATATCCCCTTATATCATATATATCATCCCCTTATATCATATATATCATCCCTCTCCTCTAATGTGTCCTTATATATCCCCTTATATCATATATATCATCCCCTTATATCATATATATCATCCCCTTATATCATATATATCATCCCCTTATATCATATATATCATCCCTCTCCTCTAATGTGTCCTTATACATCCCCTTATATCATATATATCACCCCCTTATATCATATATATCATCCCCTTATATCATATATATCATCCCTCACCTCTAATGTGTCCTTATACATCCCCTTATATTATATATATCATCCCCTTATATCATATATATCATCCCCTTATATCATATATATCATCCCCTTATATCATATATATCATCCCTCACCTCTAATGTGTCCTTATATATCCCCTTATATCATATATCTCATCCCCTTATATCATATATATCACCCCCTTATATCATATGTATCATCCCTCACCTCTAATATGTCCTTATATATCCCCTTATATCATATATATCACCCCCTTATATCATATATATCATCCCCTTATATCATATATATCATCCCTCACCTCTAATGTGTCCTTATACATCCCCTTATATTATATATATCATCCCCTTATATCATATATATCATCCCCTCACCTCTAATGTGTCCTTATACATCCCCTTATATCATATATATCACCCCCTTATATCATATATATCATCCCCTTATATCATATATATCATCCCTCACCTCTAATGTGTCCTTATACATCCCCTTATATTATATATATCATCCCCTTATATCATATATATCATCCCCTCACCTCTAATGTGTCCTTATATATCCCCTTATATCATATATCTCATCCCCTTATATCATATATCTCATCCCCTTATATCATATATATCATCCCCTCACCTCTAATATGTCCTTATACATCCCCTTATATCATATATATCATCCCCTCACCTCTAATATGTCCTTATACATCCCCTTATATCATATATATCTTCCCTCACCTCTAATGTGTCCTTATACATCCTCATATCATATATATCATCCCCTCACCTCTAATATGTCCTTATATATCCCCTTATATCATATATATCATCCCCTTATATCATATATCTCATCCCCTTATATCATATATATCATCCCCTCACCTCTAATATGTCCTTATACATCCCCTTATATCATATATATCATCCCCTTATATCATATATCTCATCCCCTTATATCATATATATCATCCCCTCACCTCTAATATGTCCTTATACATCTCCTTATATCATATATATCATCCCCTTATATCATATATATCATCCCCTTATATCATATATCTCATCCCCTTATATCATATATATCATCCCCTCACCTCTAATATGTCCTTATATATCCCCTTATATCATATATATCATCCCTCACCTCTAATATGTCCTTATACATCCCCTTATATCATATATATCATCCCCTTATATCATATATATCATCCCCTTATATCATATATATCACCCCCTTATATCATATATATCATCCCCTTATATCATATATATCTTCCCTCACCTCTAATATGTCCTTATACATCCCCTTATATTATATATATCATCCCTCACCTCTAATATGTCCTTATACATCCCCTTATATTATATATATCATCCCCTCACCTCTAATGTGACCTTATACATCCCCTTATATCATATATATCATCCCTCACCTCTAATGTGTCCTTATACATCCTCTTATATCATATATATCATCCCCTCACCTCTAATATGTCCTTATATATCCCCTTATATCATATATATCATCCCCTTATATCATATATATCATCCCCTTATATCATATATATCATCCCCTCACCTCTAATGTGTCCTTATACATCCCCTTATATCATATATATCATCCCCTTATATCATATATATCATCCCCTTATATCATATATATCATCCCCTTATATCATATATATCATCCCTCACCTCTAATATGTCCTTATATATCCCCTTATATCATACATATCATCCCTCACCTCTAATATGTCCTTATACATCCCCTTATATCATATATATCATCCCCTTATATTATATATATCATCCCCTTACCTCTAATGTTTTCTTATACATCCCCTTATATCATATATATCCTCCCCTCACCTAATGTATCCAAAATATCTCTTTATATCATATATATCACACCTCTAATATATCCAATATATCTCCTTACATATCATATATATTGTGGCTGGATCACTTATAAATAACTTATTGTATATATTTCAATTATTAGCGCAGTGCGATAATTTATGACATTGCAAATGTACTGATTTGGTACTGAATTCTGATGCAATAGGGATTTGTTTGAGAAAATCTGTGTGTAGATTCGAGAGGTAATCCTCATTAAGGCTAATTAAACCTTTTTTATGAGAAGTGACAAAAACCTGTTTTTTCCTGAAGGCCCAGCAGGAGATCGTTACCTGTTGTCACATCTTGTTAGAAAGACAGGAACCTGTCTGAATAATGTAGACTCAGGATACAAGTATTAGTATATCACAGATTAATGTAAATTTTGTTAAAGCTATAATTTCGGTTAAAGGATATATTACATCCTAATGGTAATTATTGAATGTGATTTATTAGTCTTTGCAGGGCAATCTAGGATCTGGGGGCAGTGTTATCCCCTGCTAACAGTTGAATCAGAATCTGTATAAAAAGGAGCTCTGTTTGATCATTAGGACACTTGAGCTAATAAAACATCACTGCTTCAAGAGCCCGCTTTGACGACTACTTACCTGTGCTATAATTCCTGTGACCTCTAGATTAGACCCAATATAATCCGTTATCCGGCTGTTCTGAGGTTGGGATCCAACATTCCAGTGCCACCACTCTATCAGCTACCTGCTGCTCTGGCCAGTGTGATAGGCCAGGGAGAACCATCCACAACAACCCTGATAAAAAGGAAGAGGTCAGGAATACCAGTCCAGGTAGTGGCGCAACTGGGATAAAGAAAAGGGGACAGTGGCAAATCAAGCCCAGCCATTCCCCAGCAACACAACAGACAGGGTGTTGTAGGTGGTCCAACCTGTCACATATTTCTGGTGGCAGCAGTGGGATAACCCCAGGCGGCTTTTCGTACACCAGTCAGGAGAGCTGAGTTATTCAGGAGAGGAATAACTGCAGCCAAGGAAACGCATAGGATGTCTGATTACACCAATGTGTCCAGGGTGGACCTTGAGAGTCTGTGCAGTGCCAAGGACATTGATATCCGGCATTCACCAAAAATGGCGGAGATGAGAGAAGCACTGAGAGAATGGCACCTACTGCATGGTAACCCGGAGGAGGAAACAGATAGCGGCAGTGGCCATGGCTGCGGCCCAGATGAAAATCGGGAACAAGTTGGACCAGACCTCCAGGCAGCAGCAACCTCTTCTCAACAGACTGTACCCACAGAACCAGTTCCTATGATGATCGCAGGGCCACATGGCTAAAGATCCAGCTGGCCGCCGTGGGGGATAAGGCAGCGGAAGCTGAGCTGGCACAGGTCATCAAGGCATGGCACCAAGTGGGAAGGGAGCCAGCCATGTAGCCGAGGGGGGAAGTGTCTCCTAGGGGATCAGAACTGTCATTTTTACCTTGCCATAAATTTGAGGACACTTTAGGAAATGTTGATGAGCACCTGCAGGTATTTGAAAGGACTTGAAGTCTGCACACTGTACCCAGAGTAGAATAGGTTAAGTATTTGGTGCCCACACTCCAAGGACGTGATATAGTAAAAAGGGCATTCCTTGAGCGGTACACTATTACCCCAGAGAACTATTGTCTGAAGTTCCGGGACCTTGTCAAGAACCTCCATGCCACCCATGAGGAATTTGCCAGCCTGCTGCGAAAGTCGGCCAGAAATTGGGTGCACGGAGCAGGTGCCCACACTGTGGAGGATGTAATAAACTTAATGTGCCAAAAGCAGTTTCACCTCCGATGCGCACCAGAGGTGAAAGTATGGGTGCTGGACAGGAAGCCAGCCACCTTGGACGCAGCCACTCAGTTGGCGACTCAGTATGTGACTTTTAGATCACACTGGCAGAAGTGCCAGGATAACAGTCAACCCCAAAGCACTGTACAATCAGGGGAACACCCCTCTTCTACTCACCCATAAGAGCAAGTATCCAACCTTTCGGGTACCTTTTGCCAGTCAACGCCCAGCCCTGTCCATCGGAGCCCAGGCTGAAGAAAAAGTGCTACAACTGCGGGAAAACCGGTGACTTAAGGATGAACTGTTCCACAGCCCCAGCACCCCAGACACGTGCCCCTAGTCCGATTCCTGGGGCCCAGCTGACTTGCTTCACTGATGAAGGTAAGCCAGTAGAGACTGTTTCCTCCCCTGCCAGCCCAACAGATTGTGGCGTGTATGAAGATGACTTATCGGAGAGCGTCACTTGTTTGTCCAAAAGACCCCCCAAAAACATCCAGAACCGAGTTCCTTCTGGGTAACTGTCGCTGCTAGTGTACCCCGTTGCTGGTGCACCTGGGCTGATACTCCTGACCTCTTACTATGGATCAGGGTTGCTGTGGATGGATCCCCTCTGGCCTATCACACTGGCAAGAGCTGCTGGGTAGCAGGCAGAGTGGTGGTACCGGAAAGCTGGGTCCGAAGCTAAGTACAGCCGGAATCAGATTAGAGTTGGGTCTAATCTGTAGGTCAAAGGAATTTCAGCATTGAAGAAGTTGTCAAGCAGGTCTTTGAAGCAAGTGATGTTTATTTGCTTTCACGCTGGTTGAAGGTACCACTTTTCAAGAAGTCAGAAGAAACAAGAATGATACATTCAGTACAAACCAGTGGTGTTTTATACAGTTTTGGACACAGCCTCGCAGGGGGTCGACAGCCCCCTGAAGTCTGAGTTATTTTTAGTATCAGGATGCACTATGTTTCCCCATGTAGTTAAATGCAATTTATACTTAACAAAATTTACACTTATCTGGAATTTCCTGCATCCTGTTTAGAGACAGAGGAAATCTAACAGCAATTCTAATTAAACCTTCCTGTGCCTTCAGGTGTGTTGGACACTCACACATCAAAAGGTCTAATTAACATGAGATTAACATGGGGTCCTTTCTTCAGACAGTTCCAGAATACACATTTCATCCCCTGAGATATGCCTCAGAAATAAATACATTTCCTCCACTCTATTGCTAACTTGGGCATTCCCAAAGAAAAGTTACAATCCCAAACAAGACATTTCCATGCAAAACACGTCCCAATGTAACACAATAAGTGCATTTATATACATTAGTGCGTGCACCGCTAATTGAAATACATTTCTACAATAAATTATTTCTACATGATTCAGCCACAAATAATTATTTATAAGTGATCCAGCCACAGCAGAGGATGTTGTTTCTGATCTTGTGGGGGTGTCCGGTTATGCTGCTGTCACTAACAATATGCCAGCTTCAGTGGTGAGTATAACTGACCACAGTGACCTCCCTTTGACTGACCCCACTTTGAGTGACCCTAGTAACTCCAACATGGACCCCCCCTGCACAGTGTCCTGACTTAGACGATAGTGAGGGCCACAGGAAAGAGTAAAGGGCAGCTCAGCTCTGATCCCTCCCTGGAAGGCAAGAGGAGTCAAGCTGGCAGCAGCCTTCCAGTGGTGGAGGTGCGTGTGACCTGGCGTAAAGGGTTGTTGTACCGTGTAGCTAGGAAAGTACATGGGGATAGACCAGTCCGGGAACAAGTTTAACTGGTGGTACCATGGAGCTTTCACTCACAACTGATGTCAGTTACTCGTGAAATCCCTATGGCTGGACACCAGGAAAGAGACCGAACACTGAAGCACCTGACACAGAACTTTTTTTTGGCTGGGAATGTTGGATGACATCCAGGCATACTGTAAGTCCTGTGATGTGTGTAAGCGTCTCGGGCGCCCCAGTGCTCGTGAACTGGTCCAGTATCTCTGGGCAAAATGCAGAGTGCGGAAACTCCGTACTGCCCCTACCATCCCCAGACTAACAGACTGTGCGAGCGGTTCAATGGCACTCTGAAGTTACAAATGCCCATAGTATGTGCTTTAGAGGGGGTGGGGGAATGGGAACGCTACCTTCCGCACCTCCTCTTTGCTTATTGGGAAGTGCTGCAGGAGTCTACCGGTTTCTCCTCCTTTGAACTACTGTATGGCCGCAGTGCCAGTGGACGTCTTGACCTGTTCTGGGAGTCATGGGTAGGGAAGCTACCCACCCAGGATGTCTCTGTGGTGGAGGTTAACCTAGCGGAAGCACACGCGAAACTGAAGACTCGGTATGATCAGGGCGCGCGTGCCAGAGTATTTGAGGAAGGGCAGAAGGTCCTTGTACTGATGCCCACACGCCATAACAAGGACCAGGTTGCCTGGGTTGGACCATACATGCTCCAAAAATGCCTCAGTGACATCACCTGCGTGATGTCATTTGATAGCAATGGTAGGCGGCATTGGACCGACCACGTGAATATGTTGAAGGCATACCACGAGCGTGTGGAGTCGGTAGCAGCGGTTTGCCGCTTACCAACTGAGGAACCAGGAAGTGATCCACTACCTGACCTCCACGCGGATGCCAGAAGTGAAGGTGGTGTAGAGGAAGTGGGCTGGGATGAATAGTTGAGTGCCTGCAAGAGGGAGCAGCTTGAGTCAGTGTGGTTCTTTGCGACTCAATGCAGTGGGAAGCCCAGTCAGACTTCCTTGGTGATGCACCATGTGGTCACTGGTGAGCATAAGCCAGTTAGGCAACCCGCTTATCGGTCGGCATTCATCACCCCATTTGACCTGTTCGAGTTTAAGTCCATGCCATTTGGGATGAAGAAAGCGCCAGCCACCTTCCAGCATGTGGTTGATTACCTGCTGGAAGGGTGTGAAGGCTTTTATCAGGTTTACTTGGATAACATATTAGGGTTAGGTTCAGTGGGCAGGTCTGACCATTAGAGCAGACAAGTGTCAAATGGGGATGCCAGAGGTGTAGTACCTGGGGGGAGGTAGGGCTAAGCCAGAACCAGTTAAGGTAGAGCCAATCCGGCCCACGACCCATAGACAAGTATTGACCTTCTTAGGGACCGCAGGGTACTATAGACGTTTTGTTCCAGGCTTTAGTACTGTAAAGGAGCCCCTGACCAATCTCACTAAGATAAAACTCCCCAAGATTCTGTTGGACCAGGAGCCAAATGGTAGGGATATGGCCCACTGGTGGCCCGCACGAACAAGGAGAAGAGTGGCTGGTTCATGTAGAAATAGCTTATTGTACCATTTATTTCAATTAGTTGTGCAGGTGCCTCTGTATATCATTGCAAATGTACTGATTTTTGGTATTAGAAATGTACTGATATCTGATGTAATAGGCATATGCTGGAGGAAATGTGTTTCTGCAACTGTCTGAAGAAAGGATCTCATTCTAATTATGTTTTTTGATGTGTGAGTGTCCAACACATCCTTTAGCCTGAACGCACAGGATTGAGTTCCTATCTTTCCAAGACAGGATGCAGGTAATTTACGAAATTACAGATTGGTGTAAATTTTGGTAAGTATAAATAGCATTTAAAATCCAAGTTAAAAGAACATATTACATCCTGATGCTAATCTTTGAATGTAATATCACAGACTTTTTGGTGCTGGTCAGAAAAGTGGCTGGCTTACCCCCGCCAACATTTGAGTCAGAAACTGTATTAAAAGAGCACTGTTTGACCATGTGTTGTGTGATTCCATCTGTAACATCTGGGACTACTTGAGCTAATAAACATCACTGCTTCAAGATCCTGCTTTGACGCCTACTTACCTGCTGTAATTCCTGTGACCTACTGTGACATTATGGACCGCCTATGCCACCCTGTCCACCCCTGGTTGCTGGGAAACGGCTGGGCTTACTTTGCCACTGTTCCCTTTCGGTATCCCAAATGCGCCCTCTAACCACAGTAGGAGGGGCTTACAAATGCTGCCAACACTGGACTCCTTACCGGCATCCAGCACCTGGTTTCTTCTGGGTAACTGACACTGTGAGTGTACCCCGTTACTTGTGCCCCTGGGCTGGTACTCCTGACCTCTTACAATGGATCAGGGTTACTGTGGATGGATCCCCCCTGGCCTATCACGCTGGCCAGAGCTGCTGGGTAGCGGGCAGAGCGGTGGTACCGGAAAGCTGGGTCCAAATCTCAGAACAGCCGGGAACAGATTACAGTTGGGTCTAATCTGTAGGTCACAGGAATCAGCATAGAGAAGTTTCAAAGCAGGTCTTTGAAGCAAGTGATGTTTATTTGCTCTTACACTGGTTGAAGGTACCAGTGAAACAAGAAGAACAACTTTTAATACACATTTGGAGACTAGTCTTAGCAGGAGGTAAACCGTCCTCCTGTCCCTTTAACCAATCTGGGTTGATTCATGCAGCCTGCACGTGAATCAACTCAGAGAGTTTAACACCTTTTAACATTGCTGCTAATGACAGGGGGGATTATACTTTCCCCCGTCCACGAGCTGCCAGGGAGAGGGCGGCGCTTCCTGACACATATAGAGTAGACCAATGTAATCTGATATCCGGCTCTTCTGAGGTTGGGACCCAGCATCCAGTACCAACGCTCTGCCCACTACCCTGCAGGTCTGGCCAGTGTGATAGGCCAGGGGGAATCATCTACAGCAACCCTGATCTAAATAAATAAATATATATATATATATACACACACATACATACATACATACATACACACATATATACATATATATATATATATATATATATATATATATATATATATATATATATGTCCTTATACCCTATACATCTCCTCATGTATCATATACACGTCCCTGTCTTTCACATACATGTCCTTATATCATATACACTGTGAAGATACTGGGTTTATCTCACCCAATTATACCCACTTCATGATGACTGGTGACCCAGTGGTGCCTTACTGTACCAGGGAAGCCTACCCAGTACCTTCTAGGGATCCTATAGTCACTCAGGCAAATGCAGTTAGAAAGGTACACAGTACATTTATTGTAATAAGAACAATCACTAGAATTCTATATACAAACAGTAAATAAATACCAGGCAGGTTTACCACATTATCATCATCATCATCATCATCATCATTTATTTATATAGCGCCAACAAATTCCATAGCGCTTTACAATTGTGGACAAACATAGTAAACTAATAAACAAACTGGGTAAAACAGACAAAGAGGTGAGAGGACCCTGCTCGCAGGCTTACAATCTATGGGATCTGCCTCTTATCCCACTAGTTTAAGGAGCTTCAGTCACCTGGATGTACTGACTTGCTGAACCCCGGCCTCTCGGCCTTACAATCTCTCTTCTACCTGCGTGGTAGGAGACAAGCTCCTGGTGTCCCTGTTAGATCAGAACCACTAAGTAACAAGACCTCCGGAGATCTTAGATGCAGATGTCCCAGCAGGATGCTCAGTCCAGGGGAGCCCAGACTTCAGCACTAGAGATCTTACCAGACTCAAAGCAAAAAGACCAACAGCCTCCCCTGGCTCACACTCTGTCCTCTATACCCTGTAGATTTCCCAGGCTCCAGGGGCTGGGTCAGGCCATAGATAGTGGGATCCTCTGAGAGTGGCTGTCTGTTAATAAGGGCTGTCCTTTCTCACCCTAATACATCCCTTGGTCCCCTGCTGGGCTGACACCAAGGTGTCTGGCTGAGTGCAACCTGAGACAATGGGGACATACTCAGGTTAATGAAGGCAAAGATGATTAAGTGACACTCCCAGTATTAACCCCTTACAACCTTTTTCAGACAGAACTAGCTTTCAGCTGATCACGACTTTCTATAGAGAAGGGAGCAGGAAATTAATGAAGCTACAGCCACAGCCTTGAGTTCATGCCGTAGGAAATCCCCATGTAATAAATATGAGTAGTGCCGTAATAGCTCATTTTGCGCCAGGAACATTTAGGAGCTAGTTTTCCGCTGTCTAGCAGGTTTTTTATTCTGCCAAGGATCCATGGATTTATTACAGATGAAGACCCTGGGTGTAGGTGAAAAATTAAGACGGTGAATGAGGGTTGTGTATGGGGTGTTTTTATTTTAATTAAAATAATAAGTTTTATGTACATTTTTCCTTGGTGCACCACAGGTCCCAGTGGTACCCACTAGGGGGAGCCCTACTGCTATCAGCATGACACTGGGTACACCTGGGGAGGGGGGTCTGATCTCACTAGGGAATCCAGCCCTGTGCTGACCGGTCCTTTCTCTGCTTATTTACATGTATTGCCGTTTTACGTCTAGTGAGTTAGGGGTCTGTGTATAGCGCATACTTGCCAACTCTCCCGCAATGTCTGGGAGTCTCCCAAATTCTGGGTAGGTCTCCCGAAAGAACAGGCAAGTCTCCCGCATCCTGCCCATTGGGAGACAAAATTACGTGATTCGCTGTGAATTGCGTCATTGTAGCCCTACCCCCAGCAAAAAAAATTATAATTTTTTTTTCAGAGGGGCGGGGCCAAAATGGCGCAATTCTGCCCCATCCTGCCCCCTTCCTCTCTCCCACCACACCCCCTCTCTGGGATCTCCCTGATGCCAACAACACAAAGTTGGCTAGTATGGTATAGGGCTGTGTGCGGTGTCGCTGTGTGCGGTGTCGTTGTCTGCGGTGTCGCTGTGTGCAGTGTTGTTGTGTAGTGTCTCTGTGCAGTGTGGCTGTGTGCAGTGTCTCTGTGTGTAGTGTCACTGTGTGCGGTGTCGCTGTGTGCGGTGTTGCTGTGTGCAGTGTCGTTGTGTAGTGTCTCTGTGTGTAGTGTCACTGTGTGTGGTGTCACTGTGTGTATAGGGCTGTGTGTGTTGTCATTGTGTGCAGTGTGGCTGTGTGCAGTGTGGCTGTGTGTGTGTTGTCACTGTGTGCAGTGTGGCTGTGTGTGTTGTCACTGTGTGCAGTGTGGCTGTGTGTAGTGTCGCTGTGTGTGTTGTCACTGTGTGCAGTGTGGCTGTGTGTAGTGTCACTGTGTGCGGTGTTGCTGTGTGTAGTGTCACTGTGTGCAGTGTTGCTGTGTGTAGTGTTGCTGTGTGCAGTGTGGCTGTGTGTAGTGTCGCTGTGTGTAGTGTGGCTGTATGTGTTGTCACTGTGTGCAGTGTCGCTGTGTGTAGTGTCACTGTGTGCGGTGTTGCTGTGTGTAGTGTGGCTGTGTGTAGTGTATCTGTGTGCAGTGTGGCTGTGTGTGTTGTCACTGTGTGCGGTGTTGCTGTGTGTAGTGTCACTGTGTGCGGTGTTGCTGTGTGCAGTGTGGCTGTGTGTGTTGTCACTGTGTGCGGTGTTGCTGTGTGCAGTGTGGCTGTGTGTAGTGTGGCTGTGTGTAGTGTATCTGTGTGCAGTGTGGCTGTGTGTGTTGTCACTGTGTGCGGTGTAGCTGTGTGTAGTGTCACTGTGTGCGGTGTTGCTGTGTGTAGTGTGGCTGTGTGTAGTGTATCTGTGTGCAGTGTGGCTGTGTGTGTTGTCACTGTGTGCGGTGTAGCTGTGTGTAGTGTCACTGTGTGCGGTGTTGCTGTGTGTAGTGTGGCTGTGTGTAGTGTATCTGTGTGCAGTGTAGCTGTGTGTGTTGTCACTGTGTGCGGTGTTGCTGTGTGCAGTGTGGCTGTGTGTAGTGTGGCTGTGTGCAGTGTTGCAGTGTGGCTGTGTGTAGTGTGGGTGTGTGTAGTGTATCTGTGTGCAGTGTGGCTGTGTGTGTTGTCACTGTGTGCAGTGTTGCTGTGTGCAGTGTGGCTGTGTGTAGTGTGGCTGTGTGCAGTGTGGCTGTGTGTAGTGTGGGTGTGTGTAGTGTATCTGTGTGCAGTGTGGCTGTGTGTAGTGTGGCTGTGTGCAGTGTGGCTGTGTGTAGTGTGGGTGTGTGTAGTGTATCTGTGTGCAGTGTGGCTGTGTGTGTTGTTCCTGTGTGTAGTGTCACTGTGTGCGGTGTTGCTGTGTGCGGTGTTGCTGTGTGCAGTGTGGCTGTGTGTAGTGTGGGTGTGTGTAGTGTATCTGTGTGCAGTGTGTAGTGTCACTGTGTGCAGTGTTGCTGTGTGCAGTGTGGCTGTGTGTAGTGTGGCTGTGTGCAGTGTGGCTGTGTGTAGTGTGGGTGTGTGTAGTGTATCTGTGTGCAGTGTGGCTGTGTGTAGTGTGGCTGTGTGCAGTGTGGCTGTGTGTAGTGTGGGTGTGTGTAGTGTATCTGTGTGCAGTGTGGCTGTGTGTGTTGTTCCTGTGTGTAGTGTCACTGTGTGCGGTGTTGCTGTGTGCGGTGTTGCTGTGTGCAGTGTGGCTGTGTGTAGTGTGGGTGTGTGTAGTGTATCTGTGTGCAGTGTGTAGTGTCACTGTGTGCAGTGTTGCTGTGTGCAGTGTGGCTGTGTGTAGTGTGGCTGTGTGCAGTGTGGCTGTGTGTAGTGTGGGTGTGTGTAGTGTATCTGTGTGCAGTGTGGCTGTGTGTGTTGTTCCTGTGTGTAGTGTATCTGTGTGCAGTGTGGCTGTGTGTGTTGTCACTGTGTGCGGTGTTGCTGTGTGTGTTGTCACTGTGTGCGGTGTTGCTGTGTGCAGTGTGGCTGTGTGTAGTGTGGGTGTGTGTAGTGTATCTGTGTGCAGTGTGTAGTGTCACTGTGTGCAGTGTTGCTGTGTGCAGTGTGGCTGTGTGTAGTGTGGCTGTGTGCAGTGTGGCTGTGTGTAGTGTGGGTGTGTGTAGTGTATCTGTGTGCAGTGTGGCTGTGTGTGTTGTTCCTGTGTGTAGTGTATCTGTGTGCAGTGTGGCTGTGTGTGTTGTCACTGTGTGCGGTGTTGCTGTGTGTGTTGTCACTGTGTGCAGTGTGGCTGTGTGTGTTGTCACTGTGTGCGGTGTTGCTGTGTGTGTTGTCACTGTGTGCGGTGTTGCTGTGTGTGTTGTTCCTGTGTGTTGTCACTGTGTGCGGTGTTGCTGTGTGCGGTGTTGCTGTGTGCAGTGTGGCTGTGTGTAGTGTGGCTGTGTGTAGTGTATCTGTGTGCAGTGTGTGTTGTCACTGTGTGCGGTGTTGCTGTGTGTAGTGTCACTGTGTGCAGTGTTGCTGTGTGCAGTGTGGCTGTGTGTAGTGTGGCTGTGTGCAGTGTGGCTGTGTGCAGTGTTGCTGTGTGTAGTGTCACTGTGTGCGGTGTTGCTGTGTGTGTTGTCACTGTGTGTAGTGTATCTGTGTGCAGTGTGGCTGTGTGTGTTGTCACTGTGTGCGGTGTTGCTGTGTGTGTTGTCACTGTGTGCGGTGTTGCTGTGTGTAGTGTCACTGTGTGCGGTGTTGCTGTGTGTAGTGTCACTGTGTGCGGTGTTGCTGTGTGCAGTGTGGCTGTGTGTAGTGTGGCTGTGTGCAGTGTGGCTGTGTGTGTTGTTCCTGTGTGTAGTGTCGCTGTGTGTAGTGTCGCTGTGTGCAGTGTGGCTGTGTGTGTTGTCACAGTGTGTAGTGTGGCTGTGTGCAGTGTGGCTGTGTGTAGTGTCACTGTGTGCGGTGTTGCTGTGTGTAGTGTCACTGTGTGCGGTGTTGCTGTGTGTAGTGTCACTGTGTGCGGTGTTGCTGTGTGCAGTGTGGCTGTGTGTAGTGTTGCTGTGTGCAGTGTGGCTGTGTGCGGTGTTGCTGTGTGCAGTGTGGCTGTGTGTAGTGTCACTGTGTGCGGTGTTGCTGTGTGTAGTGTCACTGTGTGCGGTGTTGCTGTGTGTAGTGTCACTGTGTGCGGTGTTGCTGTGTGTAGTGTCACTGTGTGCGGTGTATCTGTGTGCAGTGTCACTGTGTGTAGTGTCACTGTGTGCGGTGTTACTGTGTGCAGTGTGGCTGTGTGTGTTGTCACTGTGTGCGGTGTTGCTGTGTGCAGTGTGGCTGTGTGCGGTGTTGCTGTGTGCAGTGTGGCTGTGTGCGGTGTTGCTGTGTGCAGTGTGCGGTGTCACTGTGTGCGGTGTTGCTGTGTGTAGTGTGGCTGTGTGCAGTGTGGCTGTGTGTGTAGTGTCACTGTGTGCAGTGTGGCTGTGTGTGTAGTGTCACTGTGTGCGGTGTTGCTGTGTGCAGTGTGGCTGTGTGCAGTGTGGCTGTGTGTGTAGTGTCACTGTGTGCAGTGTGGCTGTGTGTGTAGTGTCACTGTGTGCGGTGTTGCTGTGTGCAGTGTCACTGTGTGTAGTGTCACTGTGTGTAGTGTCACTGTGTGCGGTGTTGCTGTGTGTAGTGTCACTGTGTGCGGTGTTCCTGTGTGTGTTGTCACTGTGTGCGGTGTTGCTGTGTGCAGTGTGGCTGTGTGTAGAGGACTGTACGCTGGTCAGATAATTCGCCCCTCTCCTCACAGACAGTGGTGTGGTCAGAGCCCCAGGTATTGGGGCAGTTCTCTGACCAGGGGGCAGCAGCTGGGAGGGGCAGTCACTGAGGGCTGATCTGGAATTCTAGGAATGTGCTCGGGATTAACCCTCTGTGTCCAGGCATCCAGTGACTGAGTACATGGAGAGACACTTCCTGGGAGAGGAGGGGGAGGGAGTCTGAGGCCTGTGTGAGGGGCAGACCGTCCCAGGACAGCTCCCACCTAGCAGAGCCTGTGTCTGTGTTACCTATTACTGGGCATAATGTCCGTGTCCTGAATATCCCCCTGCAGGGGGCTCTTCTCCCCGGATCTTCTGCTCTTCTGTCTGCCCAAATCTCTGTGCTTCCTGGAAGGTAAAACTGTGACTGGTAAATATCTCCCATTAGCCCCACGGTGTCGTCCAGACCGCACTGGTTGGAGGAGTCCATAGAGTGATCTGGGTTTCTGCATTACATGGCGAAGATTGGCACGCAGGATGAGACCGCGGGCAAGGTCCAGTCTCACTGCCCACAGTGCCATGAGATGTTCCTGGACGCCCGCATCCTGCCCTGTCTGCACACTCTGTGTATGACCTGTCTGCAGAAGATGGAGCCATTTGGCACCATGGAAAGGGGGCAGAAGCTGGTCACCCAGAGGAGCATCCTATGCCCGGTCTGTGACTCGGAAGTGGCACTACCTCCAGGGGGAGTCAGAGATTTCTTACCAGACATGCTGGCACAGACTGAGGTGCTGCTAGAACAACTGCGGAGCGGTGGGCACGAGATGCCATGTGACCTCTGCGGAGATGGGAAGGGAGAGCGCAGGTGCCAGGACTGCAGGGTGACCGTCTGTGAGTTCTGCTGCCAAGCACACAGGTGAGCAGACTGCGCAATATTCTTACCAGTGACGGAACATTCAAGTTATTCATTCTTAATAATTAAAAGTTTCAAATGTTCTCTGTCGTCTGCTATATTAAAGGGGAACTGACACTTATGTTTAACTGATGCAAACATTTCGCTGCAATATGGTTCCCTGAGGTAGCGCCAGTTGTTATAAGGTCTAAGGAATCGGCATATGAGGGATATTCACAGCCCAGACCTGAGAAGGATAATTAAGTTAGTCTAAGGGGCGCAAGGTGACGCTATATGTCTCAAGAACGGAGTTTTCACCGAAATCTGCGGCCATCTTACGTCCCATAGAGATGTGAGGGAGAATGAGCAGATATTTCTGTACCGTATTAGCCGGCAATGTGCGTAGCCGGACATTGCGGTCGGTGTCATCTCGCGACTATTTAAATCTGACCCACAATAAAGTGTTCTACAGCCTGAGCAGGAGAAACATTTGCACAGTTAGTAAAGAGGAAAACAAAGAGGACGAGTGAGGCTAAAAACTGAAGGGGGAGGGGGGAGGGGTGAATGAGACAAACCGCTGGCTGCCTAAACCAGTGGAGACCGTAAGGGTGCCTTGAACTGAACAAGTTTGGAATCCACTGGTCTAAACTGTTGTTACTCTGTATTTTCTTGATAATGGAAACTGCCCAGGAGCACTAGAGGGCAAACATACACCCTACTGTACTGTACCCACATATATTACTGCAGAAGCGGAGTTACCGGACTCGTACAGTTATATATAAGTAGATGAGTCAGTGGGTCCAGCCGGTACATGTACTAGAGCAGTAAAAGAAGTTAGAGCCTTAGTCAGACCCCTGACCAGATGCTGCTGCCGGGGTAGTTCCAGGGGTTGGAGAATGTACATTGCACTAGAGGCAGTATTATAGTATTATGGTGACTATGAGCCTGTGACTCTCACATTAATTGTAGGGAAACGATTAGAATCACTTCAAATAAAACAAGAGAAAGTGAAACGAGTGTAGAGGAGTTTTTGCCGTTGTGGTTAAACTGATAGAGCAGGTTGGATCAGTGGGAATAGTTATTTACAGCAGTTACTGCTGTATAAAACACCCAAAATCCCCGGCAAATCCCCCCCCCCCCCAAAACGTCTTAGTCACACACAACGGGCTGAGTCATTAGGAAAAGTAAGTAAAAAAAAGGAATACGTTTCACTCCTGGACAAACCATGTTGCAATGCAAGGGGTGCAAATTAGTTTATTATTTTGAAAATAAGTTGAATGCTGGCTTTTTTTTCATCTAGCAAACAAATACTTGATAGCTTTAATTTTACACTGAAATATAAAGTTGATCTAGGACATGTCCTACCGCAACTATAAATCTGACATCACATTTTAAATTTACCCCCCCCCCTCCAATGCAGCATGGTTTTGCCAAGGTGTAAAGTTACTCTTTTTTTTGCTTTACTTTCCTTAATGAATCAGGCTCTGTGTGTACTCTCATTATCCAGGACAGGAGGAGAGGGACAATCCGGGAACAGAGTCACTCCTGTTTTATACAGAACTCTGTGTATCTTCCCGCGTTATACGGAACTCTATTATCAGAAGCACTGTGACGGGCAGATGGGGATTCCTGGCAAATGTGTGTGACGAAGACTTCTGCAATTTAATTTAAAGTGGAAGCTGGTTAATTTAGTGTGTTACTGGCAGATAGCAGTGGGAGATCTGTGTGTGTTTATTTTCTGGATAACACCTCCAACGTCTCAGGAGAGATGTGAAGAGCTGAAAGTGTCCAGCTCACAGGAGAGAAGGGACAGAGGGGATAAGACAAAAAGTATTTATACGACAGCATCTATATAATTAATGTGGGAATCGTTAGGAGCCCCGGGCACCGCTGCGACTCACTTCCTCCTCCTCCTGGCGTCCCGGCCATCTCCATGACGACCGGCATGTCATTTCATGTATTCGGCCCGACCATTGCCAGGGCAACGGCCAGACGCCGAAGTTAACAGTTATCGTGCCCCCGCAATATAAAACAGCCGGGTGCGCACGCTGGGCCTGTGGGCTAATTAAGCAGCCAGATATTAATTAGTGGCTGCTTGGGGATGTTTTCAGGGCAAGCCCTGATTGCCCAGTACCAGTATTTAAGGCAGGGAGGGCTTAGCCTCCCTGCCGGTTATAGCGTTCCAGTCCTGTTTGCATCTCTGCCTGTATCAAGGACCTTGCCTGTGACCGTGACCTTTTGGCTGGAACTCTAGACTTTGCTATTTGCCTGTGACCCTGACCTTGTGGCCTGTATTCTGGACCCCGCTATTCTGCTACGGACCTCTGAACTCGGCCTGCCTCTGACCACCCGCTCCAGCCTGGCTAGTGCCCCTGATTTCACCTGCGCTGCGGCACTCCTTTGATGAGCTTTTACTACTCTGAGCCTAAGACCTGGGGGCATCTGAGTACCTGTGAGCACAAAAAGCTCTACGGGAAAGGCGGCTGCTATAGGTGAAGATCTCTATCCTAACTGTTCTAAAAGCTCATGTAGGTGGTTGTAGGCCATAACAGGAATAAGGGGGCACACTGTGACATTGGGGGAAGGCTGAGAGATCTCCCTGCACGTGTTGTGGGAAATTTCACAGTACAACATACTTGACATTCAGGAGACTCCAAATTTCAAGAAGGTCTCCTGGGACACCAAGCGTGGCTCTGTACATTAGTTTTAGCACCAGGTACGGCTCTGTATATTAGTTTTAGCACCAGGTACGACTCTGTATATTAGTCTTAGCACCAGGCACAGCTCCGTACATTAGACCTAGCACCAAGTAGAACTGCATATTAGTGTTGGCTCCAGGTATGGCTCTCTCAGAGCCTGTTTATTAAACCAGAGCTGAACTAGGCTAGTTGCGGCTGTTCATGTATATATATATTTATATTCTCCAGCTCAGTGAACGTATAACAAGTATATATATACAATTATAGGACAACAATTTACAGAGACATCTTTGCTGTGTTGTGCACATTATGATGACACAGGAAGGGAGAGGCTGGGGTATGTTCCGCTTATGGTGCCAATAATACTCTTATCTCACGTCTCACACATGGGAGGAGCTGCCCTCAGTATCTGCAGCTCCCGTTCTCCTATCACAGCAGATCTGGGATCTCCGTACAAGTAACCGGAGGCTGGAAGTGTAGAATCCGTTCATTCATTGCTGCCCCTGAACACTTCAGGCTGAGTCTCCTGAGATACAATTATGGAGAAATGTTATTATACAAGTGCAACATTTATGTGACAAACTCACTGGTAACATATTATCATTATTATTATATTATCCCCGTTCTTTACTGTGATCCATCATTCCCATACTTATTTATCTATATCATTAACTAGTGTTTCAAAACACAGGAATCTTTTATGTTTAATAAAACAATGCTTTAATTGAAATACATTAAAAATAGATATAATCACTTGTTATACGCTGGTTTGTATCACACCAGGTCCACATTAACCAACATTTCATCCTAGTCATCAGCAGAGCCTGCGGACAACGCAGCAGGTTACTGCGGACAGCGCAGCAGGTTACTGCGGACAGCGCAGCAGGTTACTGCGGACAGCGCAGCAGGTTACTGCGGACAGCGCAGCAGGTTACTGCGGACAGCGCAGCAGGTTAGTTGAGGATCACACCACATTATTACACTGAACTCCCTGCAGCCTGGTTCTTACAAAATATATTATTCTGCTTTAATAAAGGAGTTTTGTGTTATCAGAGGAGTAGATGCCATGATGAGTTTCCTGCTCTCCAACAGCACAATTCCCCTGGTGCAGACCTGGCCAACTTGTGACTCTCTAGGTGTTGTGAAACTACAAGTCCCAGCATGCCTTGCCGGCTATAAGCTGGCTGTCTACTGGCAGAGCATGCTGGGGTTTGTAGTTCCACAACACCTGGAGAGCTACAGGTTGAATACCTGCTGCTGGGCTAGAGGACAGGTGAATACCTGCTGCGGGTGTCACAGGGGGTCGGCTTTGCCATATCAAGTTGTGGTATCTATTCACATTACTTAATGATACTTGTACTGCGGCAGAAAAGAAGATTCCTGTTGGATTTTTAAAGGGGAAAATAACAGATGTTTGTATTTCATTTTACTTCATTTAATTTGTATTAAATTATATTTTATATGTGTGACAGGATGGACCTCCTGTGTCACCCTCTCCATGGTGCTGGGGACCAGCTGGGCTGGCCTTGCCACCGTCACCTCTCTTTATCCCATATTGTGCCCCTCTAACCGCAGTAGGAGGAGCTTGCTGCCACCAGTAGGCTCCTTCACTGGCACCTAGATCCACTTCCTTCTGGGTAACTGTCACTGCTAGAGTACCCCCTGCTGGTGCACCTGACCTCTCACTATAGATCAGTGTTGCTGTGGATGGTTCCCTCGGCCTATCACACTGGCCAGAGCTGCAGGGTAGCGGACAGAGCGTTGGTACCAGAAAACTGGGTCCCAACCTCAGAACATCCGGATAACGGATTAGTTTGGGTCTAATCTGTAGGTCACAGGAATCACCGCAGGTAAGTAGGCGTCAAAGCAGGATCTTGAAGCAGTGATGTTTATTAGCTCGTGTCCTAATAAGGACAGTTACTAGTTTGTGGTACTAGTGATCTTAGAAGGTACAGATGATCTCTTTCGGCGCTGCATGCCGGTTAACTGTCGCCGCTGCAGCACCTATACATCACATACTCTTATTTATTTAATAAACACATTAAAACAATTTATCACTAGTTGTCGGGGTTTAACCCCTTATATGCTACTCACCTAGTGCCACAGCGCACACTTTAAAATCACTTTTTATTTAAATAAATATATTTTCATTAATAACCTATTGACACGGCGGCTAGCGCCGGTGTTTTAACCCCTCCGGTGCCGGGTATTAACTCTCCCGTCGTCGGAGTCCACTTAACGATGGCCGCTGCACACGTGTCTCGACCGAACGCTGCAGGGCCCCGGCCACAGTATGGTAAATTATTAATTCCTCTGTGAAGACACTGTTGTCTGTTGTGTACATGACACTACATTGTCAGACGTTTTCAGACATATGCGTGTGATAACCGTTTACATGCGTATGTCTTTTACTGTTGTTATTTGGGGTTAAATGAGTCCAACACGTGAGCCCCATGGAGTCTGTCTGTCTGACAGGTGATGCCCCCTAATGCCTCGATCGGGGAATTTCAATGCATCACTGGTCCCCTCTATTCATCTATAACTCGGGGGCAAGTCAGCAGTTTGAAGCTAATCATCCCCATTAGCAAGTGCTGCGCTATTGTCTCTGGCAGAAGATGCCTAGTGCCACTCTGTATGCCCACCATTACCCTGGTAATTACAAATCTATTGTAGTAAAAAGATACAGCGGCACCCGCAGACATGTAATATATATATATCTGTATTCACAGCGTTGTGCAAAGGGTTTGTATTTATAATGAATCCGTTTCTTCTTATGTATTATTTAGATGGGTAGATACGTCACATGACGCGATGCGGCAGTTACAGTTGGCTGCACATTAGCTCAGCTCTTTGCCCAGGCTCCTGCTTGCCCTTATTCTCACTAATATAAAGCGTTGGTTATTTGTGGATATTGTTGGCAAACGTCACAAAGCTGTTTTAGGATCTACTGTTCATCTGCTGGACCACTGAGACTGTGACTGCTGCTGCCATCTCTGGCTGTTGGACCCTCTGAGCCTATCAGTCAGCAGCCTGGACCCCATTGTGTCAGAGCTGCACAAGCTGCCTCACTGTATTGTCCCCAGCAGGGGGCAGTAAAGTGTCACCTCTGTCCCTGCAAAATTTGGACTAATTTTTCTCTCAGATGTTCACAGATTCCAGCTGATCCATATTCATCAGCTTTCTTCCATCATGAACCTACTCAGTTATCTTCTCTCTCTCTCTCTCTCTCTCTCCTAGCCACTTACACCACACTTCTCTCCAGACAACTCTTCTCCCTCTCTAATTATGATTTTCCCTTCACTACTTCCCTCCTCGCTAATCTGTACACATGAACTGTTTGTCTCCTGCACCCACCACACTCACCAGCTACATAAACAGAAATAAACCTCACACCCACAAATCCTCCTCACATGTCCTCTTTCTCACCCTGCTCCTTCTCATGGCTGCTGGTGATATCTCACCTAACCCTGGGCCCCGTACAATCCCCATTATCTGCTCACGCTCCTCACCAAACCATTCCATCGATCCCGTACTTGCAATAATGCCAACCTTATCCACATATCTCCACTACCCTCTCTTCCCTTCTCCTGTGCACTATGGAACACCAGATCTGTTTGTAACAAACTTGCATCTATTCATGTTCTATTCATTCCTAGATCCCACGACCTCCTGATCATTACAGAAACCTGGCTCACATCCTCTGACACTACATCCCCTGCAGCTCTCTCCTATGGGGGACTCTCCCTCAGCCACACTCCCAGACCCGGAAACAGATAAGGTGGTGGAGTAGGCATCCTACTCTCTCCAAGCTGTACCTTCCAAGTCATACCCTCCCAACCTCCCTCTCATTCTCTTCCTCACTATCCGTCTATTTTATCTTCTCCACCTTTTTGTTGCCATCATTTATCTCTCCCCAGGCCAAGTTTTCCAATTTGTTGATAACTTTGCGTCCTGGCTCACTTATTTCCTATCCTTTGACCTGCCTACACTCATTCTAGGCGATTTCAACATTACCATTTATAATCCCACTGTCTTCTTCTCCCACTAAACTTCTTTCACTTCTTCCTTGGCCTCTCCCACCCAATGGAATGGGCACTCCCTTGACCTTGTCTTCTCCCGCTACTGCTCCATCTCTAGTTTTTCCAATTTAGCCTTCCCACTCTCTGACCACAATCTCATTTTCCTCAGCCTCACCTTACCTCGTGCTCTCCCCCTTGCACACATACACAGCGACACCTAAATACCCAATATACCTCTCATTTTTTCTAAAACAATTACTTTCACCTTTGACTATAATGTCCTGATCAGACTGTCTCTTTCTACAAAGAAAACATTCACTTCAGCACTAGACAATGCAACTCCAACCACCAATTATAGTCACTGACAACCCAAACCCCAACTATGACACCAAATAGGTCCGCTACCTGCAGAGGTGCTCCCGCACTGCAGAGCATCGCTGGAGGAAATCTCGTTCCTATCCTGATTTCCTGCACTATAATTTCATCGTTGCATCTTACAGCACTGCCCTATCAATTGACAAGCAAACACATTTCAAGTCTCTAAAATTCAACCTGTCTTCTAATTGTCATCACCTCTTTGTCACCTTCATTTCGGTTTTACCACCTACTTCAAAGACAAAATCTACACCATATAAGAAGTTATTCCACATGCTAAACACTCCACCCAGCCCCTACACTCCCTAATCCACCCTCAGTTTATTCTCTCCAGTAAACAAAGGTAAAGTCTCTGCACTTATCTCATCAACTCATCCTACAACGTGCTCCCTCAAATCTATTCCCTCCTAACTTCTCCGCTCCCTCTCTCCCACTGCCTGCCTATCTCATGCTCACCTCATCAACCTGTCTTTCTCCACTGACACATTTCCGTTCTCCTGTAAACACAAGCTCATCTCCACTCCTAAATGAACCTCTCCCCTTCTGTACTATCTTGTGTAATACACTGTCTCTCTCATCATGGATGTTTCAATACTACCTAAAGCTCAAAATGTCCAAAACAGAGCTTGTCATCTTCCCTCCTCCCAGAGTCACCACCTGTCCACAAATCTACCTGTCAATAACACCACGATTTCTTCAGTCTCCCAAGCTCTCTGCCTTCGTGTTACACTTGACACCAACCTTTGCTTTATTCCTCACATCCAGACTCTCTTTCAGTCCTGTAGCTTCCAGCTAAGACATATTGCCAGAATACGCCCCTTTCTACCATTGTCTCATCATTTCTCACCTTGACTACTGCAGCCTTCTGGTATCTGGCATTCTCCTCACCCATCTAACTCAACTTCAATCCATCCCAAACGCCACAACAAGACTGATCTTACTCTCTCACCACTTTACAAAACACTGGCTCCCTGTGTCCTCCAGAATCCAATTAAAATTGCTCACCCTTACCTACAAAGCCCTCAACACCACCCCTTCATACAGCTCATATCAAATTACTCTCCCTCTTAGATCTACCTCTTACTGTTACGACAACCAGTGCGGCATAAACTTATAGAACAGGTAGAAGAGGTCTTCACCTTTAGCAGCCGCCTTTCCCGTAGAGACTGGATATGCTCACAGGTACTCAGATGCCCCCAGGTCTTAAACTCAAAGCAGTATAAGTTTATACTCACACAGCTGCGTACAGGTACAGGAGATAACACACGGAACGGACCAGCGATCTGCAGACTGGACGGAGCACCGGAGGGGATGTCAGGTATCAGCACGGTCAGGGTCACAGGCAATGGATCAGGATCACAGGCAATGGTTCAGAGTCCGGGTACAGGCAATATGTCAGAGTCACAGGCAATGGATCAGATTCAGAAGACAGGCAATAGGTCAAGGTCAGAGGCAAAGGCTCAGAATCCAGGGACATGCAATAGGTCATACACAGGTAGTCAAATCCAAGGTCCACAGCAATAATAGCAGGAGCAGGCTAGGCATAGAGAAACTGAACTATAACCGGCAGGGAGGCTAAGCCCTCCCTGCCTTATAAACAGACAGTGGCCAATGGGAGCAGGATGCAATCAGCCCTAGAGGCTGTCATAATGATTTGCATCTGCTGATTAGTGCGCGCGCCCGGTTTCACCTAATTCCGGGACCCGACGCTATGTACAGCAGCGCCCCGACCGTTGCCATGGCGACAGCCGGGACGCAGGAGAGAGGAGTCGCGGCGGCTGAGCACCGCCACGGCTCGTAACACTTACCTGCACCTTGCCTCTGGTAACCACCTCTCATTCCTGCCTACAAGACGTCTCTTGTGCTGCTCCTCACTTATGGAATTCCCTAACATGCTCAATTAGACTTTCCCAGAATCTTCAAATCTTAGACGCTATGTGAAACCCCATCTCTTAAGTAGAGCTTATCCTACGCCCACCGATACTACTCACACTAATGCACCCTCACAACCATCCCAATCTCCACTCTAAGCCACACTCGCTCCTCTTGTTTCAGCTGTGCCCTCTTACACTTAAAATGTAAGGTCGATCATGAACAGGGTCATCCCTACCATTTTCTGATGTCTCTATTTAGTTTGTCTACTTTGTATGTCCCCGTTTTATGTATATCCATTTTTCCCTACTGCACGGCAATGTGGCGCATTATAAATCTACAATAATAAATCTATAATATTGTGTTCAGATGCTGGTGTATTATTGTCGGTCCCCCAGAGGTCAGGAGTGGGACGGTTAGAAAGAGGTAGGTGGAGTATAGATATGAGAGTGAGTGAGATGTGTGAAGACCATGTTGAGTGGATTAACAATATGGTTTGTATCAAGGAATGTACCGCAGCATAGAAAGTATTTTGTCATAAGTGCAATGCTGGGTGGATGTAATAGATGACAAACATTAATAAGGGTCACGTTGTTTCTGCCTTCAAGCCGTTGAGTTATAGGTGGATTTTATGTGTCAGAATGCACAGGAAATTAATGACTCTTCATGATCTCTTCCTCAGGCGACAGAAGCGAACGGCTGATCATTCGTTGGTGCCCCTGCGGGACCTGCCCCCTGGCTCCTCTCTCTCTCCGATGCCATATTGTACTCTTCATCCATTGGAGGAACTGCGCCTATACTGTGAGCCCTGCGCTCTCCCCTCCTGTCGGGACTGTGCTCTTGTCAAGCACCAAGGACATGATCTGCGCCCTGTTATGGAGGTGGTGGGGAAGCACCGAGCACAGCTACAAGGAGCCTTACTAAAGTCCGAACCCCACCTGGAAGACTTGAAGACCGTACTTCACGTTGTATACGGAGCAGGAGAGGAATTAAAGCAGAGTGCAGCCCTTCTGCGGAAGGAGGTAGAGACCTTCACAGAGGGGTATATACTGGCAGTACAAGAACACAGGCTCCGACTCCTCCGGGACATAGATGAGGAAGTGCGACGGAGAGAGCAGGCGCTGAGCCTGCAAAGAGCTCGGATACACCAGCAGCTGTCAGACCTACGTACTGCCACCATATTCACTCGAAGTCTGCTAGACCGCGGGCCAGACCTCCATGTTGTTCGAGCCAAGATCCTGGTACTGAACCGCCTTAAAGAGCTGAGTAAGGGAGACTGTAGTACAATGGAGCTAGTGGAAGCAGACAGCATCCGATTCAGTCCGCAGGAGGATGCCGGGCTGTGCCAAGACTATCAGATGTACGGCGCTGTCCAAACATGGGGTGTGGATCCCGAGAGGTGCGAGGCTAAAGGACAAGGTGAGATAATGTGTGAATCTATTTAGAAGGGATGTGCCAAATCCAGGATTTAGGTTGGAGTTCGGCCTTATAGGGTTATAGCGGGATTCATGATCTGCCAGGTCCTCGGGGATCTACACAGAAACATAGAATTAGATGGCAGAAAATAACCGGGGAGGGGGGGGGGATCTTCCTGATTTCTTTTGGATGCTGTCAATTGAAACCAATTACAATTATGTTACTGCATAGGGCGCAGTTATAGCTTCCAGGAGGTGAACTTACAAATAACATTTGATCAGTTAGGCTTCTCCTTATTTATTTTATTATTATTTTTTCATTTAAAAGGTGCCACAGAATCTGTGGCACCTTTTAAATGAATAAATAATAATAATACAGAAGCAGGTAACAAATAGATGAGGTAATACATATAAGTAGCACAGAGGAGTGTGAGTAACACTATAGGGACTCACACAGAGTGCAGCAAAATACATGACAGGATGTACGAGGGAGTCAGACAGTGGACAGACGTGGGACAATAAGTAGAGAGGACCCTGCCCACAAGAGCTTACATTCTAGAGGGAGGGGGGATGAGAGACAGTAGGACCAACTGGGAGAAGATGGAGATGGCAGGTGAAGGAAGAGGAGGTGAAGGATAAGATGGTCAGGAGGTGGTAGAACAGGCGAGCTTGAAAGGTGAGTTTTGAGTGAGCGTTTGTCGTTGGGGGAGAGGAGTGTGAGATGGGGGAGAGAGATCCAAGGATTGGAGTCTGTTTTCCTTTATATTTCAGCTTGTGTGGGATCAGACTTTGGTCAGATTTGTGCAATCAGTACATCCCGGTATTTATATTTTTATTTAAAAAAAATACGTTTTGTTTAGTTTCTGGTAAAATAATCTGCATTATATTCCCAGCAATCTGGTCCCGCACAAGCTAAAATATACAGGAAAACAGACCCAAGGTATCATGGGTAGGGACAAGCAAATCACCAGGCCAAGTCTTTGTGTCATTAGTATTACTTGCAGACTATTTAAAAACAGCAGTTTCCACTTTAGGACATCCCCTCCCCCACCTTCCAGTAGCTGCTGTAGGAGCCCAGATGCAGAATGCTGCTGGTTCCAATCCATTCCTTCCAAAATGCATCAATGTTACCTCCAGCCGGAGTCCTCCAGAGTGGAATATTACTCTCTCCAGTATTCCCCATCCAGGCTGGTACAGCTGGGACAGTAAGATTAATGGAAGGATGGGGGTCCCAAGGGAAAAAACATCCACTTAATGGCTACACAGGTTGAAAAACTACGAATAGAGCAGGAACACCTATAATACATAGAAACAGGACACAACCGTCATCGTAACTCTCAGCTATGTCTCCACTTATATATGGTCTCCGACTTTAAGGAAGAGGCTTGGAGGCCAAGAGGTAGTAGCATCTAAATGGATTGTACCTTTATAGATTCACTGAGGATCCTGGGAATAATACAGTAGCAGCATCAGCTGGAGTTTAAAATAGGCGTTAAAAATAGCCATTGGCTATTAGCCAAGACTTAGTATCCCTGTGTTATTATTAAAACCAACTATGGTGCTATTATTATATAGAAATGCGTCTTTATTAAACTAGTCACAGTATATTTATGAGTAATTGATGTATATTACTGGTGGTCTCCTGCATTTACTCCCAGGTCTCCAGTCTGTGCAGCAGGGAAAACTCTCCAGCTTCACCGTTTTCTGTAACACTAAATCTGGAGATCCACAGGAACATGGAGGGACACAGCCTAGAGTCGTCATTCTCCATGCAGAATCGGGCAGGTAACGGTGACCTTCCTAGTATGACTGACATTCAATACATTAGGCCGGAAGTTCCGGCATAGATAAAGGTCACTCACTATTGATGTTGGTTTCGAACACTCATTAATGGTGGTGGGTTCAGTCTCTATTATAGAGGACGGTCACTCATTACTGGTGGTGGGTTCTGTCTCCATTGTAGAGGACGGTCACTCATTATTATTATTATCCTTTATTTGTTAGGCGCCACAAGAGTTCCGCAGCGCCGTACACAGTACAAACAGTAGACTATACAGGGTGAGACATAACTGAACAGTAAACAATAAATATCAAAACTTCAGAGGCTCCAGGCAGGCTGATGCAGTACAGACGGAGCAGAAGAACAGGTATGGAGACAGGAGGGAAGAGGGCCCTGCTCAAATGAGCTTACATCCTAAGGGAGGGTGAACAAAACTCAAGCACAAAGGGAGCCAGTTGACGTGTAAGGGAGAGATAAGGGGCAGGTAGGATGGGTTAGGTGGAAGATTGGTAGGCTTTAAGGAACAGGTGGGTTTTATGTGCCCGTTTGAAGGAGCTTAGATTGGGAGAGAGACGGATGGAGCAGGGGAGGTCGTTCCAGTGAAGGGGGGCTGCACGGGAGAAGTCCTGGATTCTGGAGTGGGATGAGGTGACCAGGGTGGAGGAGAGGCGACGGTCATTTGCCGAGCGCAGGGAGCGGGCAGGAGTGTGAATGGAGAGGAAGTTAGAGATATAGGGGGCAGTGGACTGGGAGAGGGCCTTGTACGTGGTGGTCAGGAGTTTGAACAGGATTCTGAAGGGGATGGGGAGCCAGTGAAGGGCAAGGCAGAGAGGTGGTGGGTTCTGTCTCCATTATAGAGGACGGTCACTCATTACTGGTGGTGGGTTCAGTCTCCAGTATAGAGGACGATCACTGTTGGTGCGATTAATTCTCTCCTTTTTTACATAGTTTTTGCTCTCGGTGGTGGAACATCCTCAAGATGTTCCACCATGTTCCTCATCCTCAACATCCTCCACGACCTCAAGTACCACCTTTATGCTGATGACACTCAACTCTATCTCTCTTCTCCTCATCTCTCTCCCTCCCTCCTCTCTATGGTGTCCGCCTGCCTCTCTGCCATCTCCTCCTGGATGTCCTCTAGATTCCTCAAACTCAACCTCGCCAAAACTGTACTCATTGTCTTTCCTCCCCCTCTGACCTCTCTATCACTGTTGGCACCTCCTCTATCTTCCCTGTCTCCTCTCTCTCCTTTGCCCTTCACATTCTCTCTCTTGCTATATACTGCCGCTTCCAGCTGCGTAACAATGCACGCATCCGGCCCTTCCTCTCCCAAGATGCCACCAAATGTCTTATTCACTCTCTGATCATCTCCCGTTTGGACTACTGCAACCTTCTCCTTACTGGCCTCCCCCACTCTCATCTCGCTCCCCTTCGATCTACACTTAACGCAGCCGCTAGACTTATCTTCCTTTCTCGCCGATCCTTTTCTGTCTCCCCCCTCTACCAAGCCCTTCACTGGCTCCCCTTCCCGAACTGAATCCTGTTCAAGCTCCTCACACTTACATACAAGGCCCTCGCCAACTCCACTGCTCCCTACATCTCCAACCTCAACTCTATTCACGCTCCATCCCGCCCTCTCCTCCCCTCTGATTACCTCCTCCCACGTGCGTATCCAAGACTTCTCCCGCGCTGCCCCCCTCCACTGGAACAAGCTCCCTCCCTCCATTAGAACATCCCGCAATCTCTCCAGTTTCAAACGGGCTTTAAAAATCCACCTCTTTATCAAGCCTTCCAGTCTCCCACTTAACTTCCTACCTTATCTTCTGTCTCTTCCCCCTTACCTGAATCTGCCTACGTTCCCCCTTCTCTCCCTCTCACCCCTGTGTCTCTCTGTCTGTCTACCCCTCCCCTTAGATTGTACGCTCCCTTGAGCAGGTCCATCTCTCCTCCTGTTTCCACCACTTCTAACTCTGCTTTCCAGCTACTTATCTCCCACCCCTCTGGGGGTCTCCCCCCTCTTCCGCGCCCTTCCTCTTGGGCTCCGGCGCTTGCGGTTCTTCCCTTCCCCCTCTCTCTAGCTGTGCTTTGAGCTTATTGAGTTACTGTGCTTATTGTTTACTGTATCGCGCTGTCTCACCTCGTATTGTAATTGTTTGTCCCTGTACGGCGCTAAGGACACCTAGTGGCGCCCTATAAATAAAAATTAATAATAATAATAATCTTATCTAAACTTGAGACAGATGCCTTCACCTGCTTCCACCAGCAGTGTAAGCATACTGAAAACTGGCTATTCAGAAGTTCTAGAATTATGGAACCCAGGTTCTTAATGGTTGTCCACTGTCCCGTTGTATACAACATTCAGTCTGGAAGAAGCTGGGAGTGTCAGATTTTATGTGGTAGTTTAATTTCTTACACAGATCTCTTCAAGCCTCGATTCGAGATAACCACAACGGCACGTTCCACGTTTCTTACACCCCGACAGAGCCTGGTCAGATCTCCATAAGTGTGTATATAAAAGGGCGTCATCTGAAGGTGAGAGGTTGTGTTCTCTTTTCCAGCTATAAACATCTACTTTATTCTGTTTGTCCCATAATCAGAAGGATAAAGATATTGCTCATTCACACACCGATTATATATTTATAACAAATATATGCTTTCAACTCACAAAATCAGATTGTATTTTATTATTAATGTTGGATCATAACTGAACACATTCTCCGCAGGGGTCCCCGTTTAGCGCGACAGTGAGGGAATCCCTGCGCCAGCACCGCGGTATTTACCACTGTTGTACGTTCTGCTCAAGTGGGGGACAAAAGGATGCCCGCTGTGGTTGTGGTGGTACAATGCCAGGTAAGTGCTTCTAAGGGGTAATTGTTCCTCACTTCTCATCTGACATTAAACATAAACTTTCTGTTATACAAAATCACAAACTACTCCCCTCCTCTACCCCCCTCTAGGTGGGTACCAGGGCTGCGGACATGGTCACAAAGGTCACCCCGGCCGCTCCCACTGGTCATGTTGTGGGTCCACATCCGAGACATCAGAGTGTAGTGGGGTGAAGGACTCAGCCCCCCGCAATCTACTCAGAACAGTTGCTTTATGATAAAGGAAGATGCGGCCTCCTGTATGCGGGATTGGACCCAGGCTAGGACCACCAGCACGAAGCAGAGGGGTCGTAGAGCATCAGCGTCTACACTGCAGTGTCATGAACTTCTAGATCTTTATGGACAAAGATTTCCAATCTCTGGAACTCGAGAACAAAGAGGAATACAAAGTACAATAACTTTGTAATTGAGTTACAATAAGGGAACAATGTGGCCTCTGCAGAATTGAAGGCTTGTCATTGAAAAGTGCCTTAAAATGAATCTTCACTTGTATGTGGGTCAGTGTTATTTATGACATGTACAGGTCCATCCTTCACCCATAGCACTCAGTCCATCACCATGTAATCTCCAGCACGCACATTACTGCAGGACTGTAGAACAAAGTATTAGGTAAGAAGGTCACAGGAAGTTGCCATTAGTCCCTCTGTACCACCACCGCCAGGCTGTAATATGCACTCTACTCTAGATTATATGGATATTAGAAGTCACGGAGGAGAGATCATATGAAAACACAAGGCTGCTGGCCGAGCGCTAGATACAGGTCACAGATCTCCGAGGTGACTTCTAATATCATAATATCAGTAATAATTTACAGACGTGGCTGCGCTATTCTTTATAATACATGTTGTCCTAATGGCCCCTGAGAAGGGTAAATACATAAACTCCACACCCTCGTGCCAGTTGTATTATAGGATACGTGACTGAGGGTGCCACGAGACAAGGGGAGGAAACGTGGGGCGCTCATTAATGACTTTCCACATAAGTGACAAGGTAGGGTCGGGTGGGGGTAGGTGTGACAAGGGGAGGGGCATGTGTGATTGAAGAAAAGATGTAACGCGTGTGGGGCGCTGTATGTTGTACGATTGATATGTAATCATGACTCATGTAGGGTAGGGGCCCAGGGCCCCAGATCGTCCAAGTCCACCACTGTATATACATTACTATAATACCTATACATCCGCCAGCACAGCTGGATTATAACGCTGCTTAACGGCACTTAACCTCTTGGAGCGGTATCTGACGCAGGTAAAATAACTTGGAAACAGTCAATTATATAAAACACGCTGCTTTATTACACAACATTTATATAAACATATATAAGAAAAGACGCTTTAAAAACCTTCATAAATAAGACGGGGATGACAGATAATACTCGTCATATGCAAAATAGTGTTTTACATTCAACAGAAAAACAGTAAATCAAGTAAGCGAGCGCCTTACACAGGCTGAGCACTTATTATATAACCCTTGTATCACATGAGATATACGCTGCTCACACCCCAAACAGCAGCCGCAGGTCGGCCAGGGTGAGCTTGGTGAACGTGCTGCTGTTTCCAGAAAGAACCTTCTTGGCCAAATCTTTCTTTTTGTCTTGGAGCTGAGTGATTTTCTCCTCCACCGTCCCCTGACACACAAACCTGGGGGCAACATGAAGAATGATTATTATCAATGAAGGACAATTGCTGTAGAGACAGACGTACCGGTACTTATTACACTTGTAAACAATATGCTGAGCATCGACGACGTGTTTATGGAAGACGAAGAGAAACGCGTGGGGTCACCTAGCTATTCCTGGTAATACCACAGCTAGGCATGTTCTCATACAAAGTAATAATGGTTATAGGGGTACATTGTATAGAAGAGATCAGGACAATAAATATATAGAACTAAAACAGACTAAATACTCCTGATAATAAGAAAACAATTAGCAGAACAAAGCAGTAATTATGCATTAACAATGAATAAACCTGGGAAGAGGTTAGAAGAACATCAGACGAGAGCAATGACAAAATACACCAACTGGGCCATAGGAAAACCCTTCAGTGGTGTCACTTAAATCCCCCCCCCCTGTACAGCAAACAGCAGGGCCCCCCCTGCAGGAGCCAGATTACCGATGCTCGTTATCCTGCTTTGGTTAATGGGAGGACAACACCCTATTTGCGATACGAGAGGTCATATTATTGGCCACATGTAGTGTTGTCCTTTAAGAATAATTAAGAATACTCATTACCTCCCCATCCCCTACCACATGGTGAGCAGATATAACCAGACACCTGTGCCATCCCCCGCAGCGTCGGGTAGGCCGTGGAGTATCCGACAGATTACCCCCAGCAGTGATAGGAAAATAACAAACTACTCTAATGAGGCTCAGAAAATGACTCCTCCCATCAGCGCAACGAGGAAAGACCCCAACATTCTCACCGATGTATAACCACGTCCTTGTATTGTCCCACTCGGTAGATTCGGTCACAAGCCTGATCCTCAAGGGCTGGATTCCTAGGAGAGAAGAGGGAGACGTACACCCAGAGAAATAAATGACACCCCCTTGCTACAGCACCAGTTATGTTTTCTGCACCAACATACATTAACACGTAATAATGCTTATAAATAATAATTGCTTTATATGCCACCGGCCATTATAACACCTTCTCGGTAACACCAGATTGCTCTGTACTACAAGGGGGATGTTGTCCTGTGACAGAATCTGCTGTGATCCTTCTGTAGATCCTCATCCAGAATCACTATAGATGTCACTAACACCAGGGGCACAATATGGGAGTACCAAGATCTCTTCAAATCAGATCTATATTTCTGTCAATGTTAGGAAACGTCTACATATAAGTTTGGGAATAGAACTAAACGCTGATTTACAGGGAATTCACATGTTATCCTTTTCTTATAGAAAATTTTCTCCCTGCAGTAGAATATTTGCACCTTTAGGCCTCTTACACGCTGGTAAAATCATCCTATTAATAGTATTTTATCATTAGTAAAGTCGTGTAACTGAACCTATAACCACACGCAGTCCGGAACGTTCTCAGGTTCTGAACGCTCCGGGCACATTGACCTCGTACTCTGCACAGTCATTACCAGTGCATGTCCAACAGGAACAGGTGGTTTCCTCCAACCAGGTTTAAGCCGACGCCACCAGCACAGAGGGAAACGAGCATGACCTGGAAAGGAGAGAGAGAGCCCAAATCATAACAAGACCCCAGAACACCTCCTCCACCCTCTTTATCATGAACCCCGGTCAATTCCACAGCCCCGGAGTTATTACGCTCCATACTCCCTAATATTACAGAGCCTCCAGCTCCCACTGTATCAGAGGATGCTGTTGGACAGACAGATCCCCATAGTGAGAGCCTGGCAGCAGAATGTGCGGACATTAGGGGAGAGAGCCGAGCACCATCTGCTTCCTGTCCGCTCTATCATACGCGATTACTAAATATTATCCTACTGGTAAGATCAATAAAGACCACAAAGTAACGCTCTATAAGCAGCGATTGGAGGAGGCATTGAGGTGACATGAAGAATGCATTCTGGGAAAGCCGATTTCCATACCTGGGGTCCTTTGGGGTTGATATTAAACTCTTCCACAACTTCCATCCGCTGTTTGGGATTGACGGAACCATCAATAGTGGCGTAAGAGAGCCGGATGCGCTTCAAATGCGCAGCCACAATCTTCAGCATGCTGGTCCACTGAGACACAATGACGCTGGTAACGATACAAGAACCAGACCAATGATAACTGAATCAGGCTAACTCTGGAAACTATGTATTAGACCGGTCACAATATCAGATCCCTAATGGACATACTGACTAACTACCCATAATCCTCTAGTCAGTGATCAACACTGACACCCCAAATTCTCCCGTACCTCTTCTGGGGCTCAGCACCACCATTTATTGTTTTCAGCTCTGTGATAAGAGAGTCGATCTGGAAAGAGACAGAGGAAGTTATCTAGGAGTTAGCAGAGAGAGTAATATATCTGGGTTCATATACCGAGAGCAGCCAGCCACATGTTACACACACACGCCAGGACTCAGGACATGCACTAAACACACTTATCCACATGTTATAGACGTCCGCTAATGTCACACGTACCCACAAGTATCCTACACACACGTATCCTGATGTTGTACACTCACTAATCATACGCAGACATTGCAGACACTATAACATCTTCCATCACGCACCTTTGTGCTCTCGCTGTCACTTTCAAACAGTTCAGCCCGAAACTTGGTTCCATTCAAGGAGACGGTGGATTTGGGGTCCGGGGTTTCCAGGTTACACAGGGTCAGGGCGTTCAGCTGCTCCTCCAGGGTCAGACTCAGCCCCTCGCTCTTCAGCTCCTGTTGGTCAAGAGTCTGGGAGGAGAGATGGGGTCACAGGGTCACCATGTAACAAAGGGGGAGCTGGTAACGTGTAGATAGGGAGCACCTGGCATGGCGACTGCTGTGTATGTTATGTAATAAACAGAGGGAACGACGGCGAGTCCATCACCGCTGGAACCAGACGGAGACACAAGGACAAATACAATCTGTTTATCTAGACGTGGCGGGTATATGGGGGTATATGACCCCAAACCAGAACAACTGAGGGAGACAGGTCGCTCGATTACAAAGCTGTGACCTCCGTGCTACTGAGCGTGACCGGGACAGAAGACAATAGCGGGAATAGTGAGCACAGATCTGGGGTCACACTTACCGTCTTCAGCAGAGATAGGTGACAGCAGCACTGGCGGAGGCGGAGCAGCAGGGACAGGATATGTACCGTGCTGGAGCCCTGCGGGACCGGCTGGGGGCCAACCTCATTCTGACTGGAGCCAAACTCCCGAGCAACTGTCACAAAGAGCGCAAAGATAGTCAGAGAGAGCACAGACAGAGAGAGAGCGTGCACAGACAGAGAGAGAGCGAGCACAGACAGAGAGAGAGCGAGCACAGACAGAGAGAGAGCGTGCACAGACAGAGAGAGAGCGTGCACAGACAGAGAGAGAGCGTGCACAGACAGAGAGAGAGCGTGCACAGACAGAGAGAGAGCGTGCACAGACAGAGAGAGAGCGAGCACAGACAGAGAGAGAGCGTGCACAGACAGAGAGAGAGCGAGCACAGACAGAGAGAGAGCGTGCACAGACAGAGAGAGAGCGAGCACAGACAGAGAGAGAGCGAGCACAGACAGAGAGAGAGCGAGCACAGACAGAGAGAGAGCGAGCACAGACAGAGAGAGAGCGAGCACAGACAGAGAGAGAGCGAGCACAGACAGAGAGAGAGCGTGCACAGACAGAGAGAGAGCGTGCACAGACAGAGAGAGAGCGTGCACAGACAGAGAGAGAGCGTGCACAGACAGAGAGAGAGCGTGCACAGACAGAGAGAGAGCGAGCGAGCACAGACAGAGAGAGAGCGTGCACAGACAGAGAGAGAGCGAGCGAGCACAGACAGAGAGAGAGGACAGAGAGAGAGCGAGCACAGACAGAGAGAGAGCGAGCACAGACAGAGAGAGAGCGAGCACAGACAGAGAGAGAGCGAGCACAGACAGAGAGAGAGCGAGCACAGACAGAGAGAGAGCGAGCACAGACAGAGAGAGAGCGTGCACAGACAGAGAGAGAGCGTGCACAGACAGAGAGAGAGCGTGCACAGACAGAGAGAGAGCGTGCACAGACAGAGAGAGAGCGTGCACAGACAGAGAGAGAGCGTGCACAGACAGAGAGAGAGCGTGCACAGACAGAGAGAGAGCGTGCACAGACAGAGAGAGAGCGTGCACAGACAGAGAGAGAGCGTGCACAGACAGAGAGAGAGCGTGCACAGACAGAGAGAGAGCGTGCACAGACAGAGAGAGAGCGAGCACAGACAGAGAGAGAGCGTGCACAGACAGAGAGAGAGCGTGCACAGACAGAGAGAGAGCGTGCACAGACAGAGAGAGAGCGTGCACAGACAGAGAGAGAGCGTGCACAGACAGAGAGAGAGCGTGCACAGACAGAGAGAGAGCGTGCACAGACAGAGAGAGAGCGTGCACAGACAGAGAGAGAGCGTGCACAGACAGAGAGAGAGCGTGCACAGACAGAGAGAGAGCGAGCACAGACAGAGAGAGAGCGAGCACAGACAGAGAGAGAGCGAGCACAGACAGAGAGAGAGCGAGCACAGACAGAGAGAGAGCGAGCACAGACAGAGAGAGAGCGTGCACAGACAGAGAGAGAGCGTGCACAGACAGAGAGAGAGCGTGCACAGACAGAGAGAGAGCGTGCACAGACAGAGAGAGAGCGTGCACAGACAGAGAGAGAGCGTGCACAGACAGAGAGAGAGCGTGCACAGACAGAGAGAGAGCGTGCACAGACAGAGAGAGAGCGTGCACAGACAGAGAGAGAGCGAGCACAGACAGAGAGAGAGCGAGCACAGACAGAGAGAGAGCGAGCACAGACAGAGAGAGAGCGAGCACAGACAGAGAGAGAGCGAGCACAGACAGAGAGAGAGAGCGAGCACAGACAGAGAGAGAGAGCGAGCACAGACAGAGAGAGAGAGCGAGCACAGACAGAGAGAGAGAGCGAGCACAGACAGAGAGAGAGAGCGAGCACAGACAGAGAGAGAGAGCGAGCACAGACAGAGAGAGAGAGCGAGCACAGACAGAGAGAGAGAGCGAGCACAGACAGAGAGAGAGCGAGCACAGACAGAGAGAGAGCGAGCACAGACAGAGAGAGAGCGAGCACAGACAGAGAGAGAGCGAGCACAGACAGAGAGAGAGCGAGCACAGACAGAGAGAGAGCGAGCACAGACAGAGAGAGAGCGTGCACAGACAGAGAGAGAGCGTGCACAGACAGAGAGAGAGCGAGCACAGACAGAGAGAGAGCGAGCACAGACAGAGAGAGAGCGTGCACAGACAGAGAGAGAGCGTGCACAGACAGAGAGAGAGCGTGCACAGACAGAGAGAGAGCGTGCACAGACAGAGAGAGAGCGAGCACAGACAGAGAGAGAGCGTGCACAGACAGAGAGAGCGTGCTCAGACAGAGAGAGCGTGCACAGACAGAGAGAGAGCGTGCACAGACAGAGAGAGAGCGTGCACAGACAGAGAGCGAGCACAGACAGAGAGAGAGCGAGCACAGACAGAGAGAGAGCGTGCACAGACAGAGAGAGAGCGAGCACAGACAGAGAGAGAGCGTGCACAGACAGAGAGAGAGCGTGCACAGACAGAGAGAGAGCGTGCTCAGACAGAGAGAGAGCGTGCACAGACAGAGAGAGAGCGTGCACAGACAGAGAGAGAGCGTGCACAGACAGAGAGAGAGCGTGCACAGACAGAGAGAGAGCGAGCACAGACAGAGAGAGAGCGAGCACAGACAGAGAGAGAGCGTGCACAGACAGAGAGAGAGCGTGCACAGACAGAGAGAGAGCGAGCACAGACAGAGTTTTTACTTATATTTCCATCACACACAAGTTTGCAGACATACCTCTTTCAAAGGGATTATCTGCACCCCCAGCCGATGTGTGTGATCCCCCCTCATGTCTCTTCAAATAATTCTGCAGAGTGGATCTGTGGAATTTGCAGAGGACGAGTTATTCACAGCCATAAGTTTCTGTAGACACCCGTCCCTCCCATTCTCCCGCACTCACCACTCCCGTCCCTCCCATTCTCCCACACCCACCACTCCCATTCTCCCGCACCCACCACTCCCGTCCCTCCCATTCTCCCGCACCCACCACTCCCGTCCCTCCCATTCTCCCGCACCTACCACTCCCGTCCCTCCCATTCTCACGCACCCACCAGTCCCGTCCCTCCCATTCTCCCGCACCCACCACTCCCATTCTCCCGCACACCCACCACTCCCGTCCCTCCCATTCTCCTGCACCCACCACTCCCGTCCCTCCCATTCTCCCGCACCCACCACTCCCGTCCCTCCCATTCTCCTGCACCCACCACTCCCGTCCCTCCCATTCTCCTGCACCCACCACCCCCGTCCCTCCCATTCTCCCGCACCCACCACTCCCGTCCCTCCCATTCTCTCGCACCCACCACTCCCATCCTCCCGTACCCACCACCCCTGTCCCTGCCGGCCATCAGACCCTTTTCCTACTGTCTCTCTATATGCAAAATATACCCAGCTCTGTATCCTGACAATCAGCAGCTTCTCTCTATATCCATAGCAGACATCACATACTGTTAACGCACCTGGATCTGGCAAATATCACGTCATACACGGCCTGTTCCTGCTCAGACAGCGTCAACTGGTGTAACACACAGCTCCTCTGGGGGAGAGCCACCTGCGTGACACAGGAACACGGGGTGTCAGGTGTATACATGTGTGTGTGTGCAGTGCCCTGATTTATATATGTATGTTCATCCCTTGATATACGTGTATACATACACTGCCCAGTATATTTGTAGGTGTGTGCATACTGACACACAGGGCACGGAGGCGAGGTCACACATTCATCTACTTACCAGGGGTTTCCCCGTATGATCCAGCTGGTCCTTGGTCCTCCGCAGCAGCAGACTCTTCGTCAGGATATTCAGCCGTTCTCCTCCTTTCCTGCTGCCGTTATCCACCTGATTCTTCCACAACTTAAACTCATCGAAAGGGGAGCAGCGCAGGAACCTGCAAGGAGACATGTTTTACCTCCAGTGAGGTCTAGGAAGGCAGATCAGGCTGTATACACCTAGCGCCCCTCGTATCTCACCGCAGGAGAGAGTACAGATCCAACAGGTTATTCTGGATGGGGGTCCCCGTCACCGCCCAACGTGCTCCGGCTCTCAGCTTACACACGGCAATGGAAGTCTGCACCTTCGGGTTCTTAATGTTGTGAGCCTCGTCCAGGATGATGCGAGCCCAAGCCATCCGCAGAAGAGGGGAGGGGGCAGACTTGTCCGGAAATAAAATGGGTCAAACTTCTACATAGATAATCCCCCGGCCCACATTTTCACACAGACCGCCCCCCGCTTCACGCATGCGCACAGACCGTCCCCTGCCTCACGCATGTGCACAGACCGTCCCCCACCACACGCGTGCGCATAGACCGCCCACGCACAGACCCTCCCCTGCCTCACGCATGCGCATCAACCATCCCCCACCTCACGCATGCGCACAGACCATCCTCCACCACACACGTGCGCATAGATCGTCCCCCGCCTCACGCACAGACCTTCCCCCTCCTCACGCACCCCCATCGACTATCCCCCGCCTCACGCACGCCCATCGACCATCCCCCGCCTCACGCACCCCCATAGACCATCCCCCGCCTCACGCATGCGCATCGACCATCCCCCGCCTCACGCATGCGCATCGACCATCCCCCGCCTCACGCATGCGCATCGACCATCCCCCGCCTCACACATGCGCATCGACCATCCCCTGCCTCACGCATCGACCATCCCCCACCTCACGCATGCGCATCGACCATCCCCCGCCTCACGCATGCGCATCGACCATCCCCCGCCTCACGCATGCGCACCGACCATCCCCCGCCTCACGCATGCGCATCGACCATCCCCCGCCTCACGCATCGACCATCCCCCGCCTCACGCATGCGCATCGACCATCCCCCGCCTCATGCATCGAACATCCCCTGCCTCACGCATGCGCATCGAACATCCCCCACCTCACGCATGCGCATCGACCATCCCCCACCTCACGCATCAACCATCCCCCACCTCACGCATCAACCATCCCCCACCTCACGCATGCGCATCAACCATCCCCCGCCTCACGCATGCGCATCAACCATCCCCCGCCTCACGCATGCGCATCAACCATCCCCCGCCTCACGCATCGACCACCCCCCGCCTCACACATCGACCATCCCCCGCCTCACGCATGCGCATCGACCATCCCCCGCCTTACGCATCGACCATCCCCCGCCTCACGCATTATACATCGTAAGCCGCAAGAATACCAGACTGAACCGCCAGCCCCTCTCCCCTCTGGTGGAGGTAACCAGCACAGACATCAAGCCCACCATACATAGACCATATCACTCGGGACACTAAGTCTTTGGAACAGTGGAAGGTTTGGACCCCACAGACACCTGGAGTCACATCTTCAGGTATGAACCCACTGCAACCTACCTCCAGGTCCTGATCCTTAGCTGGGACGTCTCCTTCCTCCTTCTTGGTAGGAATCTCTTTGGATACCAGGCCGTAGGTGGTGACAACGATGTCGTACTGCGCCAGCCTAGAAGCGAGAGAACCTCTCAGTCACATGCAGCGTGAACGTGGAACAGAACGATCAGTTTCAGCTACTTGTGTACATGACTTGTCCCTGTTCTGCATAGTACAGTGTAAGGACATCAGCTGGCTGGGAGCCACCATCAGGAAACGCAGTGGGCGGGACTGAGAGTTACATTGTTACTATAACAAACATTTTGTTTCCAATGTGTATTGTAATGTACATAACAGCATACACTGAAGCTGCTGGACAGACGGCACAGTAACCGGGTTCTATATTGTCCCAATATCAGAAATTGAATTTGGGGGGAGGGGGCAACGCACTAGTTTCTCTTTCAGCATCAGTCCATAATCAGGAGATTGATCATTGTCTTTCCAATTACATGGTTACAATATTGAAATATATTATTGCAATAAGTTTATCTCGGATTCCACAAGATTGTCCGTCTGACGGTTATTCTGTAGTCCAATAAGAGACGTAAAAGCGGATTCCACAGCAATCGTGTTTATCTGGGGTAACTGAGAACAATATATATATAATTATTGTAATGGAGTTGGATCAGCATCCAGCCTGGGACCTCACTGTACGTCAGATGTCACCACCGAGGGGGTAACTGGGGCAGGTTTATATTACTGTCTCCTCCCTCTCATTTACATACTGCAGCCACTGACATCTGCCAGGATCCCATCATCTGGGTGTGACAGGTCCGAGAACCGATCATCCATAATGATCCATCAGTATCTACACCCGTGATATAAAATAATCAGCTCCGTCTCTCCCCCGAATAAAGAGGAGACGTGGTTTATATTCGCTCTTCCTGTGCGGGTGAATTTCAGCTATTTGTAACGTCCCCGCACCCATCAGTGTTCCCTGGGTATCATCCAGCACATGAGGGCAAACGCCGTCACATAGAAGTGTTATAAATCAATGATATATACAGTAAAATACAAGGGACAGCCCAGGATATCTGGAACCACTCAGCTCTCGCAATATGACTCTGTATATCCCGAGTGTGCTGCCATTGGCTCAGACCCGAGGTGACAGGGGGAGGGGGGCGGGGCGGGGGTACTGATCCACCGTCCTGGACTATGTCTCCAGTTTCTACTCATTCCCTGTAGATTTTGGGGGACTTCTATCAGTATAATTTGCAGTGTTTGTAAACTTACTGTAGAGAATAAAATAAAATGGAAGCGTAAGAACGTTGGGCGCAGTTTGTGTGAACTATTACAATAGGGATATGTCGCGCCCCCCGGGATAAAACACAATCAGTAACAGCGCCAGCCTCCGGCAGTACTTACAATGAGCAGTTTCTTTCCCTGTTGGGGCCATGATACAGACAGACCCGTAATCTGCCGTCACACACTCTCCGCTCCACCTCCTTCTTCCAGTGGTGAACCAGCGAGGCCGGGCAGATGATCAGAGTCCCGCGGCCGACTGTCAGGGTGGAATCTGGAAGCGGAGGAGAAGGAAATCCAGTTACAACCTGAGCGTCAATCCGTGTCCGAGGTGTTAGATCACACACTCGGCCCATGATCCTCTGGGCGGGGGGAAGGCTGTAATATATATATTATATATGTATGTTTACGGCAGGTATGGAAAAAGTGCTACAAAGTAAGAATGCTTTCAGAAAAAGAAGTGTTAATAGTTTATTTTTGTCAATTAAGAAAAGGAAAGTGAATGAACAGAAGAGAAATCTAGATCAAGACATTATTTGGTGGGACCGCCCTTTGCCTTCAAAACAGCATTGATTCTTCTAGGTACACTTGCACACAGTTTTTGAAGTGAGATTGTTCCAAACATCTTGGAGAACTAACCACAGACCTTCTGTCTCTTCATGTAATCCCAGACAGACTGGATGATGTTTTTTTTTTTGGAGCCAATCAATCAGACGACTCCCACCTTGCAGGCAGGTATATTAGTCCGAGGGAATGTTTATATTTGGGAAATGCTCCCAGGGAGATGTTCAGCTGGTCTCTGGGGTGTAAATGGAGAGAGAAGGGTGGGCTCCATTTACAAAGCCTAGTCTGGGCCTTCTGAAGCCTGATCTTTGTTGTGAGAAAGAAGTGCTGGAGATTCTTGTGTTTTGTTTTAGTTTGCTAGTCAGGAGTGACTTGTATTTAGTTAGTGCTGGACAGACAAGGTGTTTATTTTGAAGTTTCCTTTAATTTTCTTGCTGAACAAAACTGGCTGAGTCCAGTTGTACCCAAAGTCTTGGACTTGTGTGACCTCTTGGCTGCTACACACTACCTACCATCTATGAATGACCTGCACTGACATTAGTGTAATTAGCTGTGTTTTGCCCTGTCATGCTATACATTGTAATAACGATTATTCTATGGAAGTGGAGAAGGCTGAAAGTGGAGTATAAAATGGTCAAATATTAAAGTAATGTAAAATCTCCCCCATATTTTTATACAAATCATTTCTAGGCTACTTATCTGTCCCTTTTTAGTTCCCAGAGTCTCCTAGAAATGTAGTTAAATTAGTCCTTATTATAAAATAAGTGCCGCTAAAATATCCTTAACGAAGAGATAAAAAAAGTAATTTCCACAGTGCAGCATCTGAGGTCTTAGTGGAGGTAACTGTCAATCATGTGCAGTTTTCTGTGATTGACAGTTCCCTCCTCTCAGACCACAGATGCTGCAGACTGATTAATTTTTCGCATTATTGCCATTGATTATAAACTGTGGTTCTCTGCAAATCATGAATCAACGGCAAATCCTGCGATACTGCAAGTAAACGTGGACATACAACAATATACACAGATAAACCAACATACTTAAAGATATCACAAAGTAAAGCAGAGACGTGTAATAAAGACTCCAAATGTCCTAAATAAAGTCTAATCTGAGTGTTCTCGGAGGAAAGGGAACGTTAATGGGGGGGGGGGGGTGGTCTTAATGTGACATATTCTTGTAGACATGGTACAAAACACATCAGTCAATGAATCAGAAACCTGTTGTGCAAAAGGTCTGCAGAGATGATCAAACAAGACGCTGTGATGCGGTGGTGCTCCAAATACGCAGGGGGCTCATCCACTTCCCAAACAGTATTTACTAATAAAAGTGCTAGCTCCTCAGGCAACACATCAAAGAGATACTATACCAGGAGAGCTAGAACGCATTAAAATCTAGTTTTTCCCCCAACTACGGGGGGAATTATGTTCAAGTAACGGAGAACAACCACATTCGTTACCTGTCTTGGAAATCCAGGACTCTAATTTCTTCCCCTCGTCCTTCTCCAACTTCTGCCCTCGTTTCTGAGCCATTATGAGGGCGATCATCGTCAGCGTCTTCCCCAGGCCCATATCATCAGCTGAAGATAGAACATGTACACACGGTTAAAGGGGAACGCCCGGCGCGCGCACACGCAGGGCCAGGGGAACACCCGGCACACGCAGCGCCAGGGGAACACCCGGCACACGCAGCGACAGGGGAGAACACTGATCCTGACACTTACCCAGAATACCCCCCTGTGGCTTCTGGTTCTCTCTCCATTGCAGCCAGGCCAGGGCCTGTTTCTGGTGCAGGAGCAGTGGGACCTGGAACACACAGAGGTCTGTAATGCAGCGAGTTCAATACAGATAAATAACAGGGAGTAAGGATTCTTGTTCAGTAACAGAGATTAGGCCAAGTTAACATAGAGGACAATTAGCTCAGGATATATCATCATTTAACAAGTAGGTCCTCACTAACCCAGCATGGAGTGCATGAGGGGGCAGCGGGAGAGACCAGCAGGGAGTGCGTGAGGGGGCAGCGGGAGAGACCAGCATGGAGTGCATGAGGGGGCAGCGGGAGAGACCAGCAGGGAGTGCGTGAGGGGGCAGCGGGAGAGACCAGCAGGGAGTGCGTGAGGGGGCAGCGGGAGAGACCAGCATGGAGTGCGTGAGGGGGCAGCGGGAGAGACCAGCAGGGAGTGCGTGAGGGGGCAGCGGGAGAGACCAGCATGGAGTGCATGAGGGGGCAGCGGGAGAGACCAGCATGGAGTGCATGAGGGGGCAGCGGGAGAGACCAGCAGGGAGTGCGTGAGGGGGCAGCGGGAGAGACCAGCAGAAGGTGCGTGAGGGGGCAGCGGGAGAGACCAGCAGGGAGTGCGTGAGGGGGCAGCGGGAGAGACCAGCAGGGAGTGCGTGAGGGGGCAGCGGGAGAGACCAGCAGGGAGTGCGTGAGGGGGCAGCGGGAGAGACCAGCATGGAGTGCGTGAGGTGTAGCGGGAGAGACCAGCAGGGAGTGCATGAGGGGGCAGCGGGAGAGACCAGCAGGGAGTGTGTGAGGGGGCAGCGGGAGAGACCAGCAGAAAGTGCGTGAGGGGGCAGCGGGAGAGACCAGCGTGGAGTGCGTGAGGGGGGCAACGGGATAGACCAGCGTGGAGTGCGTGAGGGGGGCAACGGGATAGACCAGCGTGGAGTGCGTGAGGGGGCAGCGGGAGAGACCAGCATGGAGTGCGTGAGGGGGGCAACAGGATAGACCAGCGTGGAGTGCGTGAGGGGGGCAATGGGATAGACCAGCGTGGAGTGCGTGAGGGGGGCAACGGGATAGACCAGCGTGGAGTGCGTGAGGGGGGCAACGGGATAGACCAGCGTGGAGTGCGTGAGGGGGCAGCGGGAGAGACCAGCGTGGAGTGCGTGAGAGGACACTATGAGAGACCAGCGTGGAGTGCGTGAGGGGGGCAGCGGGAGAGACCAGCGTGGAGTGCGTGAGGGGGGCAACGGGATAGACCAGCGTGGAGTGCGTGAGGGGGGCAACGGGAGAGACCAGCGTGGAGTGCGTGAGGGGGCAGCGGGAGAGACCAGCGTGGAGTGCGTGAGGGGGCAGCGGGAGAGACCAGCGTGGAGTGCGTGAGGGGGCAGCGGGAGAGACCAGCGTGGAGTGCGTGAGAGGACACTATGAGAGACCAGCGTGGAGTGCGTGAGGGGGGCAGCGGGAGAGACCAGCATGGAGTGCGTGAGGGGGGCAACGGGATAGACCAGCGTGGAGTGCGTGAGGGGGGCAACGGGAGAGACCAGCGTGGAGTGCGTGAGGGGGCAGCGGGAGAGACCAGCGTGGAGTGCGTGAGGGGGCAGCGGGAGAGACCAGCGTGGAGTGCGTGAGGGGGCAGCGGGAGAGACCAGCGTGGAGTGCGTGAGAGGACACTATGAGAGACCAGCGTGGAGTGCGTGAGGGGGCAGCGGGAGAGACCAGCATGGAGTGCGTGAGAGGACACTGAGAGACCAGCATGGAGTGCGTGAGGGGGGCAGCGGGAGAGACCAGCGTGGAGTGCGTGAGAGGGGCAGCGGGAGAGACCAGCGTGGAGTGCATGAGGGGGCAGCGGGAGAGACCAGCGTGGAGTGCGTGAGAGGGGCAGCGGGAGAGACCAGCGTGGAGTGCGTGAGAGGACACTATGAGAGACCAGCATGGAGTGTGTGAGGGGGCAGCGGGAGAGACCAGCATGGAGTGCGTGAGGGGGCAACGGGATAGACCAGCATGGAGTGCGTGAGGGGGGCAATGGGAGAGACCAGCGTGGAGTGCGTGAGGGGGCAGCGGGAGAGACCAGCGTGGAGTGCGTGAGGGGGAAGCGGGAGAGACCAGCGTGGAGTGCGTGAGGGGGGCAACGGGAGAGACCAGCGTGGAGTGCGTGAGGGGGCAGCGGGAGAGACCAGCGTGGAGTGCGTGAGGGGGCAACGGGATAGACCAGCATGGAGTGCGTGAGGGGGGCAATGGGAGAGACCAGCGTGGAGTGCGTGAGGGGGCAGCGGGAGAGACCAGCGTGGAGTGCGTGAGGGGGAAGCGGGAGAGACCAGCGTGGAGTGCGTGAGGGGGGCAACGGGAGAGACCAGCGTGGAGTGCGTGAGGGGGCAGCAGGAGAGACCAGCATGGAGTGCGTGAGGGGGGCAATGGGAGAGACCAGCGTGGAGTGCGTGAGGGGGCAGCGGGAGAGACCAGCGTGGAGTGCGTGAGGGGGCAACGGGATAGACCAGCGTGGAGCGCGTGAGGGGGCAACGGAATAGACCAGCGTGGAGTGCGTGAGAGGACACTATGAGAGACCAGCGTGGAGTGCGTGAGAGGACAATGTCACGGTGGACAAGGCAGCGCTAAGGGCAGTTGCACTTGGTCGCAGTCAGCCCAGAGCTCCGTGGATAAACAGTTTGACGATTGGCTGCTGAAGGTCAGAATGGCTTCACACAATACCTTTAATCCTGGTGGATCCTGAACGGTACTTTCAGGGCCAGGACAGGACTCCAGACTCTTGTGCAGGTGATCAATGGCCTCACTTGTTGCATTTCGAACAGCGAAGAGACGTTCCTCGGTCATCCGACCTCCATAGAGGCTCTGCCATTGAGGGGCTGTTGAGGGTTATGGGACATTTACGGATCACATTTATATCACGTGTAGCACAATGTTTTACCATCTTACAGTCTGCAGATAGATGGACAGACAACCATAGGTCAGGAGACACCTGCTGGTAAGATGAAGGTATTACACTGCATTATAACCATAGCTGTAATAAAAAGCCTCTCCCAGCACTGCATCTTCAATCAGTGGCAGAATTACTACTGCTGCAGGGTTGCAATGCCGAGTCACTATCCTAGGACGGGGCCAGTGGAGGGAGAAGACCAGCAGGCCGCATCCTCATCGGAGTTTGCCATGTGGCTCAGCCATGCCTTATAAATGTATGTTCAATATGAAAGGATCAGCGATAAAAGCCTGTAGTACATGTATGTTAATGCGCCATCACTGAAGCCTTCCATAATCCTATAATCTTTATATCAGAACATGAATGTAAATCACACTGATCATATCTGTGTAACATTATAGAACCAGTGATAATGATAAGGAGAAGCGTCTCACCTCCGTACAAGCTGCCGTAACTCTGACCGGAGCTCAGTGCCGGTCCGGACCCATGAATGCCGAGAGAACTCGGGGGGAGCTCATGAAAGGACAGCGGCTTAACACCCCGGGTTTCCTCCTCTGGGCCTGGTTTGCTGAATGGGTTCCTGGGTTCAGACTGTACCTTCTGTTTCCGCTCTTGGCTGCTCTCTGGAAGCGATAAGAGACGGGGGGACTCTTCATAACCAACCAGTTCTCTCTCTTGCTGGGTGGGTCTTTATCTAGTTGTCAAAGCCCCTCCTCTGTCACCTTCCCATTCATTTCAAAAAGTTCACAGGGAAATAGCTCTGACAACCCTGAATAAAAGGTCCATCCAAGCAAGAATGGGAACAGAAGGTGCAAAGAGCGCTTACAGTTTTACTTTAGTCCCCCCCCCCCCACCAGAAACAAACGCTTTTAAACCACCCCCACATTTCCCATCACTAAATAAACTCTGGCGCCCGCGTCTAAGAAAACAAACACAAGTATAAATATTGCGCTGTTTGTAAAACACTTTGTGTCATTTCTGTGCGTTTTGTGTCCCTCAATATTACCAGATAATCACATTACTTATAGCTAAATATATTTACTTTGCTTAACAACTAAAAAGAAATATAAAATAAGACAAAAAACAAACATATTAATTGGCAAAAAGACAAGAAAAGTAGAGCGACAAATCAAAGTAAATAAAAACCCCCTTACAATATTAAAACCACCTCAGACATTGGAGGACAGGTGCACAGTCTGTAGTGGGGCAGAATAGGAGTAACACGGGGCACAATACTGCTCCCACTCTCACCTTGATCCTCCTTGGAAAGCGAGAGAGACCCCAGAGCATCTTCCAGATCCTGGACCTGCTTCAGGAGCCTTTCTCCACCGTCCGGCAGCGCCTTCAGATTCACCGATGCCAAAGTGGTCTATAACATACATGGGAGGGGCGGGGGGTAAATAACGGCACACTGGGGGTAGATATAGAGGCTGATGTTGGTACATCTTTATTATCGTGCTGTCTATACCTTCTTCTGCTGGAGCTGTGCAGAGAGCAACGAGTGTAGGGCGGCCGAGTTCTGAGTCTCTGGCGATGGGCTGAATCCTGGGAAGGAGGTGATTGTCCTCTGCGTCCCTCCTCCCGATGACCTCAGTGTGGTCACCTTTTCCTTCCCAGACTGAGAGCCAACAAACACAACATCATCCTCATCGTCCTTCTCCTTACGGATGGGTTCCTGCACCGCGTCCTTCCCGTCATCAGAACAGTGTCTGGAAACTCTCCCCCCATCACTGCTGACCACTGGAGGTTGGGACACTTTGTCAGATAACTGAGAAATAATATTTTGTGTAAGTTTTGTTTCCACAACTCCAGATCCTCTACTACAATCAGAGGACCTCAGCAAATTTGAAGGATCGCCATGTTTATAATCTATGTTTTTATTTCCTAGTTCCTTGCTATGAGCCCCTGTGACTCGTTGCTTGTGAACGCTGTCTCCTGCCAGATCTGGAAGCTTCTTCTTGACCTGCAGCCCAGGAGGAAGGTTCTTCTCTCTCCATCCTTTGAAAGAAACTTGCTCATCCCTGGTGCTCTCATCGTTCTGCTCCCTCTCTTGCTCTGTCCTCCTTACTTCAGAGCTCTGCTTTCCCTCTTTAGGTTTCCTCTGTACTATACCCTGGGTCCCCTCCTGACCAGACTCTCGTCCCACCACAGACTTCTCCTCACTGTTCTTGTTCCTATGATGACCTGACTTTTTCTCCTCACTGCTCGCCTTCCTATCCTGGTCAGACTTCTCCTCCTCGCTCTTCTTAATTCCATTATTGAGGACGTTCATCTCCTTGTGTCGGTGTCTCATCTCCTCACTGCTCGCCTTCCTGTCCTGGTCAGACTTCTCCTCCTCGCTCTTCTTAATTCCATTATTGAGGACGTTCATCTCCTTGTGTCTGTGTCTCATCTCCTCACTGCTCGCCTTCCTGTTCTGGTCAGACTTCTCCTCCTCGCTCTTCTTAATTCCATTATTGAGGTCGTTCATCCCCTTATGTCGGTGTCTCATCTCCTCACTGCTCGTCTTTCCATCTACGTTGACCTGTTTCCATACAGCAGCCTTAAGTTCCTCATTGATGACTTTAAAGGGATTTCTCTGAGGTTTTTCCACATTCTCCAAGAGGAGCTCGTCCCTTGGAACTGGTTTGTGCTTTGTTTCCTGTGAAAAGAAATAGAAGATTGAATCAGCGAACAGACCGCGCTATCGGCAGGTCAGAAGATGATTTACAAGATTCATTCTCATCTACACGAAATGATGTTGAGCAGGTAAGTAAGTAACCTGTATGTGCAATAAGGTCTCCATACCACGAGGAGAGATTGTAGCATTGAATGTGTTAGAATTATAATTACGCCTTTGTAAAGGCCGTAAGACAGACAGAACTTTCACTGATAACAGTTAAATGACGTCTGTTTTCTGGAATACGTTTTAATTGAACTCCTTGAAGTCTGTGGGGGGGGGGGGTGGGGGCTGCTGGTTATGTTTCAGCTAACCTTGGGCACTGTGTAATCCCCAATATCTGTGCACGCTCCTAGTCCCACCGTGAACTGTCCCCTCCACCTCATATCCACATATCTCCTCTACCCTCCCTCTCTCCTGTGCACCTGGAACACCAGATCTGGTTGTAACAAACTCTCATACATGCAGGATGTATTAATTTCTGAATCCCACGACCTCCTGTCTATTACAGAACCCTGGCTCCGCTCCTCTGACACTACATCCCCTGCAGCCCTCTTTTGTAGGGGGCTCTCCCTAGGCCATACACTCTCCCAGTACCCTCCATCTCTTCCTGTTATATTGCACACTATCCATCTATTTTATTCTCTCCACCTTCGTGATGCTGTCATGTATCGCCCCCAGGTCCAGTTTCCAAATTCCTTGACAACTTTGTGGCCTGGCTCCCTTATTTCCTTCTTATTCTCATACTAGGCGATTTCAACAGTCCCATCGACAATCCCACGACCTTTCTGCCTCATCTCCCACCTACTGTGATGGGCACGTCCTGGTTCTATTCTCCCAATTCTGCTCCAAGTCTAGTCTCTCCCACTAGTTTCTTCCCAGACACAGAGTGACACCCAAAATACGCTCAACAGCATCCAATTCTCATTTTCACTAAAGACAACGCCTCTCTCTATGTCTGCATTGTTCTGTCCTAATCAGGCTGCCGCTTTCTACAACAAAACACTCACTTCAGCCGTAGACACTGCAGCTCCAGCTACTACATATAATCTCCGACGATCCAAACCCCAACCATGGCACAGAGATCGCTACCTCTGCTCCAGCACATCAGAGGAAATATTGTTCCTCTCCAGATTTCCTGCACTATTCATTCATCCCTTTCTGCCCTTTCACTTGAACATACTTCACTTCTCCAATAGTCTTTAGACCCCACAGGTCTCTGCCCTCCATCTCCTGCACTCCCTTAGATCAGTAATGAGGATGAAGTCTTTGCATTCATCTCACCCTACTACCTGCCCCCTCGACCCTATTCCCCCACCAACCTCTCAGCGTCTCCTCACACCTCTTAGACTGCAAGCTCATGTGGTTGGGGCCACCGTTACCTTCTGCCTCATGTCATCGTATGTAATCTGTTTGTATCATGATCCCCTCACTGTACAACACTGCATAATATGTCAGCGCTTTATAAGTAAAGAATAATACGCAGTGTGCTGATCAAGTGCTAAAGTTGCTGATAGATTCAATTGTAAATCATTTTTGATATTGTAAAAGTAGAATAAAAAATGTAATGAGCATGTAAACCCTGTCCAAGCACAAGTGGACGTCAGTTCAACATATGTGTAAATCAAAATATGATGTCTGTTCTGTGTGCGCACAGTGCGACCCTTGAGGTATTGTTAGAATATGTCAGTTTCTTATAAAAGATCCAACCATAACTCTTATCCATTCTCTCACCATCCCACCTCCTGCTACCTGGCATTCCCTGTACCCATCTGTACCCCAATCCATCCTATATGCTGCAGCAAGACGGATCATCCTCTCTCTCTGCTCCACAAATCCCTACACTGGCTCCGTGTCCTCCAGCATCCAATTCAAATGACCCACAAAGGGGTACGTAGTACCGGTCCGTTGGCACATCGCTTAGAACTGAATCGCCCCTATGACTTGTACGTTGTTCTGCTCATCTTGGAGCAATAAAGCTCATTAACCAGAGATTTCCTAAGGGCCAGCTTAGTGCATAATAACATTATTAAGCTGCAGAATAGATTACAGTATGAGGCTCCGGGAGAGAACATGGATCAGAAGGAGCAGCCATAGCCCATTTCTTGCAGCAGAATTACTCAGATTGATCTTATAAAGACACATGTGGATACTAGGTGAGAAGATGCTTAATCCTGGGTAAGGACACCGCTCCATCCGTTCTCAGTCCCTGCTCCGCTCCTCTAGTCTATGTCATCAGACCTGTGTCCAGCTGGGTTGGTGCTCCGTCTAATGTACAGTGTGGTGTATATCTCACCTCCTTGGCCCCGTCATCGGCTCTCAGGGTCCCTCACGTTATCCTGGGGCCTCTCCTGTTCCCTCAGCGTTGTATAGTATTATATCCCTTGTGTTATTGACAGACTATGATCTCTACAGCCAGGGCCCATCTGTGTGGGGTCTGCATGTTCCCCCGTGTGGGTTTCCTCCCACAGTACAATAAATACTGATAGGAGACTTGGCTTCTGACAAAACTGCTGTGTGTGTGTAGAACGGAATTTAGATTGCAAGCTCCTCTGGGGCAGGGACTGATAATGATTATATATTCTCTGTGATTGGCATTATATAAATAATAATAGACCGGTGTCTCTTACAAGTGATGCGTTTTGATGCCATCAGGTGTAATATTATGTAGAGGATATTGGGAGGCTCCTGGGTGTATGTGACCAGGACACTCGTGGTCGCACTCTGTACCTTGCATGCAGTGTGAGCGGATTACCTGCCAGGGGACGCTCCCGCAGTACTTCTTCCCGTCGCTCTTACTCTTCACACAGCGATAATACAACCTGAGAAGACATCACAGCAGTGACAGCGGTGTCCCCTGGTGTCTCCAGTAATCCCCCCTCCCAGGTCTATAGCCAAAAACACAGCAAGTCCTGATAATACCATCACGGTGTATCCTTTATTTCTGTACCGCAATACACGGAAATATCCAACACGGCCTCTGCTTTACATTTACACACTGACCAGGCTATAAAACATACTACATACAGAGACAGACATACTACATACATACTACATACAGAGACAGACATACTACATACATACTACATACAGAGACAGACATACTACATACATACTACATACAGAGACAGACATACTACATACAGAGACAGACATACTACATACATACTACATACAGAGACAGACATACTACATACATACTACATACAGAGACAGACATACTACATACATACTACATACAGAGACAGACATACTACATACATACTACATACAGAGACAGACATACTACATACATACTACATACAGAGACAGACATACTACATACATACTACATACAGAGACAGACATACTACATACATACTACATACAGAGACAGACATACTACATACAGACAGACTGACGACCTCACCTGTAACCCCCCTTGTCCTGTTTCACCAGCGCCTGCAGATCCACCAGGTAATCCTCGTGCAGCAGACAGTAGGACGGGGGGAGACTAGAAGCAGAAACAAGGAGGAGGTGACACAGACACCATCACCTGAGAGATCTCATCCCAGAACCCAGCATGTAACATGGGTGAGCAGTGAGGACAGATCACAGCCTCTCCGTGGTCTGTAAGGTCCACCAGCAATCTGCTCCCCGACTGTTATTGTGGGTCAGAGACTGGCTGGGAAGAGCGTATCGTACATTTATACCACCCGGTACAGTCCTAATCGTATGAGTGATCTGTCCAATGTACACTGGACACAGAGCAGTCCCAACATTCATCCTCCGCATGTGAGACACAGAGCAGTCCCAACAATCATCCCCCGCCTGCGAAACACAGAGCAGTCCCAACATTCATCCCCTGCCTGTGAGACACAGAGCAGTCCCAACATTCATCCCCCACCTGTGAGACACAGAGCAGTCCCAACATTCATCCTCCACCTGTGAGACACAGAGCAGTCCCAACATTCATCCCCCACCTGTGAGACACAGAGCAGTCCCAACATTCATCCCCCACCTGTGAGACACAGAGCAGTCCCAACATTCATCCCCCACCTGTGAGACACAGAGCAGTCCCAACATTCATCCTCCACCTGTGAGACACAGAGCAGTCCCAACATTCATCCCCCACCTGTGAGACACAGAGCAGTCCCAACATTCATCCCCCACCTGTGAGACACAGAGCAGTCCCAACATTCATCCCCCACCTGTGAGACACAGAGCAGTCCCAACATTCATCCCCCACCTGTGAGACACAGAGCAGTCCCAACATTCATCCCCCACCTGTGAGACACAGAGCAGTCCCAACATTCATCCCCTGCCTGTGAGACACAGAGCAGTCCCAACATTCATCCTCCACCTGTGAGACACAGAGCAGTCCCAACATTCATCCCCCACCTGTGAGACACAGAGCAGTCCCAACATTCATCCCCCACCTGTGAGACACAGAGCAGTCCCAACATTCATCCCCCGCCTGTGAGACACAGAGCAGTCCCAACATTCATCCCCCGCCTGCGAGACACAGAGCAGTCCCAACATTCATCCCCCGCCTGCGAGACACAGAGCAGTCCCAACATTCATCCCCCGCCTGCGAGACACAGAGCAGTCCCAACATTCATCCCCCGCCTGTGAGACACAGAGCAGTCCCAACATTCATCCCCTGCCTGTGAGACACAGAGCAGTCCCAACATTCATCCCCCACCTGTGAGACACAGAGCAGTCCCAACATTCATCCCCTGCCTGTGAGACAGAGAGCAGTCCCAACATTCATCCCCCGCCTGTGAGACACAGAGCAGTCCCAACAATCATCCCCCACCTGTGAGACACAGAGCAGTCCCAACATTCATCCCCTGCCTGTGAGACACAGAGCAGTCCCAACATTCATCCCCCGCCTGTGAGACACAGAGCAGTCCCAACAATCATCCCCCACCTGTGAGACACAGAGCAGTCCCAACATTCATCCCCCGCCTGTGAGACACAGAGCAGTCCCAACAATCATCCCCCACCTGTGAGACACAGAGCAGTCCCAACAATCATCCCCCACCTGTGAGACACAGAGCAGTCCCAACATTCATCCCCCACCTGTGAGACACAGAGCAGTCCCAACATTCATCCCCCGCCTGCGAGACACAGAGCAGTCCCAACATTCATCCCCCACCTGTGAGACACAGAGCAGTCCCAACATTCATCCCCTGCCTGTGAGACACAGAGCAGTCCCAACATTCATCCCCCACCTGTGAGACACAGAGCAGTCCCAACATTCATCCCCTGCCTGTGAGACAGAGAGCAGTCCCAACATTCATCCCCCGCCTGTGAGACACAGAGCAGTCCCAACAATCATCCCCCACCTGTGAGACACAGAGCAGTCCCAACATTCATCCCCTGCCTGTGAGACACAGAGCAGTCCCAACATTCATCCCCCGCCTGTGAGACACAGAGCAGTCCCAACAATCATCCCCCACCTGTGAGACACAGAGCAGTCCCAACATTCATCCCCCGCCTGTGAGACACAGAGCAGTCCCAACAATCATCCCCCACCTGTGAGACACAGAGCAGTCCCAACAATCATCCCCCACCTGTGAGACACAGAGCAGTCCCAACATTCATCCCCCACCTGTGAGACACAGAGCAGTCCCAACATTCATCCCCCGCCTGCGAGACACAGAGCAGTCCCAACAATCATCCCCCACCTGTGAGACACAGAGCAGTCCCAACATTCATCCCCCACCTGTGAGACACAGAGCAGTCCCAACATTCATCCCCTGCCTGTGAGACACAGAGCAGTCCCAACAATCATCCCCCGCCTGTGAGACACAGAGCAGTCCCAACATTCATCCCCCGCCTGCGAGACACAGAGCAGTCCCAACATTCATCCCCCGCCTGTGAGACACAGAGCAGTCCCAACAATCATCCCCCGCCTGCGAGACACAGAGCAGTCCCAACATTCATCCCCCACCTGTGAGACACAGAGCAGTCCCAACATTCATCCCCCGCCTGTGAGACACAGAGCAGTCCCAACAATCATCCCCCACCTGTGAGACACAGAGCAGTCCCAACATTCATCCCCCACCTGCGAGACACAGAGCAGTCCCAACATTCATCCCCCACCTGCGAGACACAGAGCAGTCCCAACATTCATCCCCCGCCTGTGAGACACAGAGCAGTCCCAACATTCATCCCCCGCCTGTGAGACACAGAGCAGTCCCAACATTCATCCCCCGCCTGTGAGACACAGAGCAGTCCCAACATTCATCCCCCACCTGCGAGACACAGAGCAGTCCCAACATTCATCCCCCACCTGCGAGACACAGAGCAGTCCCAACATTCATCCCCTGCCTGTGAGACACAGAGCAGTCCCAACATTCATCCCCCGCCTGTGAGACACAGAGCAGTCCCAACATTCATCCCCCACCTGCGAGACACAGAGCAGTCCCAACATTCATCCCCCACCTGTGAGACACAGAGCAGTCCCAAAATTCATCCCCCACCTGCGAGACACAGAGCAGTCCCAACATTCATCCCCTGCCTGTGAGACACAGAGCAGTCCCAACATTCATCCCCCACCTGCGAGACACAGAGCAGTCCCAACATTCATCCCCCACCTGCGAGACACAGAGCAGTCCCAACATTCATCCCCCACCTGCGAGACACAGAGCAGTCCCAACATTCATCCCCCACCTGCGAGACACAGAGCAGTCCCAACATTCATCCCCCGCCTGTGAGACACAGAGCAGTCCCAACATTCATCCCCTGCCTGTGAGACACAGAGCAGTCCCAACATTCATCCCCCGCCTGCGAGACACAGAGCAGTCCCAACATTCATCCCCCACCTGCGAGACACAGAGCAGTCCCAACATTCATCCCCCGCCTGTGAGACACAGAGCAGTCCCAACATTCATCCCCCACCTGCGAGACACAGAGCAGTCCCAACATTCATCCCCCACCTGCGAGACACAGAGCAGTCCCAACATTCATCCCCCACCTGCGAGACACAGAGCAGTCCCAACATTCATCCCCCGCCTGCGAGACACAGAGCAGTCCCAACATTCATCCCCTGCCCGTGAGACACAGAGCAGTCCCAACATTCATCCCCTGCCCGTGAGACACAGAGCAGTCCCAACATTCATCCCCCGCCTGTGAGACACAGAGCAGTCCCAACATTCATCCCCCACCTGTGAGACACAGAGCAGTCCCAACATTCATCCCCCACCTGTGAGACACAGAGCAGTCCCAACATTCATCCCCCGCCTGTGAGACACAGAGCAGTCCCAACATTCATCCCCCACCTGTGAGACACAGAGCAGTCCCAACATTCATCCCCCGCCTGTGAGACACAGAGCAGTCCCAACATTCATCCCCCGCCTGCGAGACACAGAGCAGTCCCAACATTCATCCCCCGCCTGCGAGACACAGAGCAGTCCCAACATTCATCCCCCGCCTGTGAGACACAGAGCAGTCCCAACATTAGACCCCCGCCTGCGAGACACAGAGCAGTCCCAACATTCATCCCCCACCTGCGAGACACAGAGCAGTCCCAACATTCATCCCCCACCTGCGAGACACAGAGCAGTCCCAACATTCATCCCCCGCCTGTGAGACACAGAGCAGTCCCAACATTAGACCCCCGCCTGCGAGACACAGAGCAGTCCCAACATTCATCCCCCACCTGTGAGACACAGAGCAGTCCCAACATTAGACCCCCGCCTGCGAGACACAGAGCAGTCCCAACATTCATCCCCCGCCTGTGAGACACAGAGCAGTCCCAACATTCATCCCCCGCCTGTGAGACACAGAGCAGTCCCAACATTCATCCCCTGCCTGTGAGACACAGAGCAGTCCCAACATTCATCCCCCACCTGTGAGACACAGAGCAGTCCCAACATTCATCCCCCACCTGTGAGACACAGAGCAGTCCCAACATTAGACCCCCGCCTGCGAGACACAGAGCAGTCCCAACATTCATCCCCCACCTGTGAGACACAGAGCAGTCCCAACATTCATCCCCCGCCTGCGAGACACAGAGCAGTCCCAACATTCATCCCCCACCTGCGAGACACAGAGCAGTCCCAACATTCATCCCCCGCCTGCGAGACACAGAGCAGTCCCAACATTCATCCCCCGCCTGCGAGACACAGAGCAGTCCCAACATTCATCCCCCGCCTGCGAGACACAGAGCAGTCCCAACATTCATCCCTCGCCTGTGAGACACAGAGCAGTCCCAACATTCATCCCCCGCCTGCGAAACACAGAGCAGTCCCAACATTCATCCCCCGCCTGTGAGACACAGAGCAGTCCCAACATTCATCCCCTGCCCGTGAGACACAGAGCAGTCCCAACATTCATCCCCTGCCTGTGAGACACAGAGCAGTCCCAACATTCATCCCCCACCTGTGAGACACAGAGCAGTCCCAACATTCATCCCCCGCCTGCGAGACACAGAGCAGTCCCAACATTCATCCCCCGCCTGTGAGACACAGAGCAGTCCCAACATTCATCCCCCGCCTGTGAGACACAGAGCAGTCCCAACATTCATCCCCCGCCTGTGAGACACAGAGCAGTCCCAACATTCATCCCCCGCCTGCGAGACACAGAGCAGTCCCAACATTCATCCCCCACCTGTGAGACACAGAGCAGTCCCAACATTCATCCCCTGCCTGTGAGACACAGAGCAGTCCCAACATTCATCCCCCGCCTGTGAGACACAGAGCAGTCCCAACATTCATCCCCCGCCTGTGAGACACAGAGCAGTCCCAACATTCATCCCCCGCCTGTGAGACACAGAGCAGTCCCAACATTCATCCCCCGCCTGTGAGACACAGAGCAGTCCCAACATTCATCCCCCGCCTGTGAGACACAGAGCAGTCCCAACATTCATCCCCTGCCTGTGAGACACAGAGCAGTCCCAACATTCATCCCCCACCTGTGAGACACAGAGCAGTCCCAACAATCATCCCCCACCTGTGAGACACAGAGCAGTCCCAACATTCATCCCCCGCCTGTGAGACACAGAGCAGTCCCAACATTCATCCCCCACCTGTGAGACACAGAGCAGTCCCAACATTCATCCCCCGCCTGTGAGACACAGAGCAGTCCCAACATTCATCCCCCACCTGTGAGACACAGAGCAGTCCCAACATTCATCCCCCGCCTGTGAGACACAGAGCAGTCCCAACATTCATCCCCCGCCTGTGAGACACAGAGCAGTCCCAACAATCATCCCCCGCCTGTGAGACACAGAGCAGTCCCAACATTCATCCCCTGCCTGTGAGACACAGAGCAGTCCCAACATTCATCCCCCGCCTGCGAGACACAGAGCAGTCCCAACATTCATCCCCCACCTGCGAGACACAGAGCAGTCCCAACATTCATCCCCCACCTGTGAGACACAGAGCAGTCCCAACATTCATCCCCCGCCTGCGAGACACAGAGCAGTCCCAACATTCATCCCCCGCCTGCGAGACACAGAGCAGTCCCAACATTCATCCCCCGCCTGTGAGACACAGAGCAGTCCCAACATTCATCCCCCGCCTGTGAGACACAGAGCAGTCCCAACATTCATCCCCCGCCTGCGAGACACAGAGCAGTCCCAACATTCATCCCCCGCCTGTGAGACACAGAGCAGTCCCAACATTCATCCCCCGCCTGCGAGACACAGAGCAGTCCCAACATTCATCCCCCGCCTGTGAGACACAGAGCAGTCCCAACATTCATCCCCCGCCTGCGAGACACAGAGCAGTCCCAACATTCATCCCCCGCCTGTGAGACACAGAGCAGTCCCAACATTCATCCCCCACCTGTGAGACACAGAGCAGTCCCAACATTCATCCCCTGCCTGTGAGACACAGAGCAGTCCCAACATTCATCCCCCGCCTGTGAGACACAGAGCAGTCCCAACATTCATCCCCCACCTGTGAGACACAGAGCAGTCCCAACATTAGACCCCCGCCTGCGAGACACAGAGCAGTCCCAACATTCATCCCCCGCCTGCGAGACACAGAGCAGTCCCAACATTCATCCCCCGCCTGTGAGACACAGAGCAGTCCCAACATTCATCCCCCGCCTGCGAGACACAGAGCAGTCCCAACATTCATCCCCCGCCTGTGAGACACAGAGCAGTCCCAACATTCATCCCCCGCCTGCGAGACACAGAGCAGTCCCAACATTCATCCCCCGCCTGTGAGACACAGAGCAGTCCCAACAATCATCCCCCGCCTGCGAGACACAGAGCAGTCCCAACATTCATCCCCCACCTGTGAGACACAGAGCAGTCCCAACATTCATCCCCCACACACGGAGATAAGGATACATACTCTACAGGCTGGGTATACGGACACGGAGTGCTGCGATTGGCTGAACAGATGTAGAAACTCTTCCCCTTGTTGGGCCCATCCCGCGTTCCAGTCTTTAAGATACAAAGACATCCTGGGAGAGGGAAATGACACAACTCCGGCTTATTATCATATGTCCCTGCATATTATAGCTGCACGTACATACATGAACATCTCATATGACCCATACATACAGGGCACTTACCATGATCTGTGCAGCGGACTTTCTCCATCATATAATATGGGGGATTCAGGAACACACTGTGGGGGAGAGAAAACAGAATTAGACTCTGCAGTAACTTAGTAACGTGTGCAGTAATACCAGCGATGCTGACGTGGCTGAAATTCCACAGGGGAGGGAGGTGAACCCCAACGTGTGGAGTCAGGGTACCAGAACCTGTCCTCTCTAAAGCTGCACTGACAGAGACTAGAACATACAACACATATATATATATATATATATATATATATATATATATATATATATATATATATATATATATACGGCCTATTATTGTGGAATTCCCCATCATGCCGCCAAAATAGGTCCACAAGACCTGTGAAGGTGTCCTGTGGTATCTGGCACCAAGATGTTAGCAGCAGATCCTTTAAGTCCTGTAAGATGTGAGGTGGGACCTCCATGGCTCGTTCCTGTTTCTCCAGCACATCCCACAGATGGTGACCGGATTGTGATCTGGGGAATTTGGAGGACAAGTCAACACCTTGAACTCTGTCATGTTCCTCAAACCATTCCTGAACAAGTTTTGCAGTGTGGCAGGGAGCATTATCCTGCTGAAAGAGGTCACTGCCATCAGGGAATACCGCTGCCATGAAGGGGTGTACTTGATCTGCAGCAATGTTTAGGTAAGTGGTACGTGTCAGAGTAACATCTACATGAATGTCAGGACCCAAAGCTTCCCAGCAGAACATTACCCAGAGCATCACACTGCCTCAGTCGGCTGCCTTCTTCCCATAGTGCATCCTGGTGCCATCTCTTCCCCAGGTAAACAACTCACGTCTACCCAGCCATCCACATGATGTAAAAGAAAACGGGATTCCTCAGTCCACCTTCTTCCATTGCTCCATGGGCGAGATCTGGTGCTCACATGCCCATTGTAGGCACTTTCAGTGGTGGACAGGTGTCAGCATCGACATCCTGACCGATGTGTTGCTACGCCACCCATACGCATCAAGCTGCGATGCTCTGTGTGTTCTGACACCGTTCTATCATAACCAGCATTAACTATTTCAGCAGTTTGTGCTACAGGAGCTCTTCTGTGGGATTGGACCAGACGGGCTTCACTCCCCACACACATCAATGAGCCTTGGGCGCCCATGACCCTGTCTCTGGTTCACCAGTTGTCCTTCCTTGGACCACGTTTGGTAGATACTAACCACTGCATACAGGGAACACCCCACAAGACCGGCCGTGTTGGAGATGCTCTGACCCAGTCTAATCATCATAATTTGGCCCTTGTCAAAGTCGCTCAGATCCTTACACTTGACCATATTTCCTGCTTCCAACATATCAATATCAAGAACTGACTGATCACTTGCTGCCTAATATATCCCACCCCTGACAGGTACCATTGTAACCTGATAATCAATGTTATTCACTTCACTTGACAGTGGTTACTGATCAGTGTATATACAAAACTATATATAATGATAATAATGGGGGAAATGTTGTCAGAGTGTAAGCTCCTGGGTCTAGTCTCACATGCTCTATATATAATGACATTAATGGGGGGACAGGCTGTCAGCGTGTAAGCTCCTGGGTCTAGTGTCACACTCCATATGTACTATATATAGAGTGTAAGCTCCTGGGTCTAGTGTCACACTCCATATGTACTATATATAGAGTGTAAGCTCCTGGGTCTAGTTTTACATGCTCTATATGTACTATATATAGAGTGTAAGCTCCTGGGTCTAGTCTCACATGCTCTATATGTACTATATATAGAGTGTAAGCTCCTGTGTCTAGTGTCACATGCTCTATATGTACTATATATAGAGTGTAAGCTCCTCGGTCTAGTGTCACACACTATATGTACTATATATGGAGTGTAAGCTCCTGGGTCTAGTGTCACATGCTCTATATGTACTTTATAGGGAGTGTAAGCTCCTGGGTCTAGTGTCACATGCTCTATATGTACTTTATAGGGAGTGTAAGCTCCTGGGTCTAGTGTCACATGCTCTATATGTACTATATATAGAGTGTAAGCTCCTGGGTTTAGTCTCACATGCTCTATATATAGAGTGTAAGCTCCTGGGTCTAGTGTCACATGCTCTATATGTACTATATATAGAGTGTAAGCTCCTCGGTCTAGTGTCACATGCTCTATATGTACTATATATAGAGTGTAAGCTCCTGGGTCTAGTGTCACACACTATATGTACTATATATAGAGTGTAAGCTCCTGAGTCTAGTCTCACATGCTCTATATGTACTATATATAGAGTGTAAGCTCCTGGGTCTAGTGTCACATGCTCTATATGTACTATATATAGAGTGTAAGCTCCTCGGTCTAGTGTCACACACTATATGTACTATATATAGAGTGTAAGCTCCTGGGTCTAGTGTCACACACTATATATACTATATATAGAGTGTAAGCTCCTGGGTCTAGTCTCACATGCTCTATATGTACTATATATAGAGTGTAAGCTCCTGGGTCTAGTGTCACATGCTCTATATGTACTATATATAGAGTGTAAGCTCCTGGGTCTAGTCTCACATGCTCTATACGTACTATATATAGAGTGTAAGCTCCTCGGTCTAGTGTCACACACTATATGTACTATATATAGAGTGTAAGCTCCTTGGTCTAGTCTCACCTCTCTCCGTCCGGCGCGGCACTGTCGCTTCCTCCGCTCTCAGCCAATAGAAGCGCGGCTCCGGGCATGCTCCTGACGTCACCTCAGATCCAGCCAATCAGATCCCCGCACAGAGCTGAGGCTTTAAATTTAAACGAGCAGGATGTGCAGTCTGGTTCGAAGGGGCGGAGCTATGTGTCACATGTGTGAGGGAAAATCAACTAGCCAATGGGCGCGAGGGAACCGCCTACAGAACCTCTATTGTCCAATGACGTGTGTTTATCTATTTGCCGCAGCACAGTGTGACTGACACATTAATCGTCCAATCATCACATAGAATGTACAAACACTAGAGATCAGAGTGTGCAGCACATCTGTCTCCGAACTGACGTGTAGAAGTCTGGATGATCGCCGCCATTGTTGAATAGATCAAACCCTCAATCCCTTTGTATCTGTCCTCAAGAAAATGGCGGCATGCTGGGCACAGCCTGGTATATTCTACACTACTGGGTCCCCAGTAACACAAGAGCATTAATGACTCACCAGCCTCCTGTATGTATGTGTGTATCAAGAAATATATGTATATTGTTATGGTTCTGATGCAGAGTGGGACATACGTCAGTTTGCGTAGCGTATCCTGCATGTATCTACCACGTACACTGCGTCTGCCAGTAGAGAGGGGCGGAGGTGATAAGTATCTACTCTCCCGGAATGTCTGGGAGACTCCCGAATCCTGAGCGGAGGTGGGGCTTATGTCACAATTTGCACCATTATGCCCCACCTCCATTGTGCAAATGTCAGCATTGAATGGCGCGGGGTGGGCCAATGGTGATGCCCTCGGGTCGCCTCGCCCCCTCCCCGCCATATGCAGTGAGGGCAGGGCTGGCTAGTAAATTTTAGCCCAGGGTGAGAGATTTGGCTCAGCAGCCTAATGGGAACATATGACTGGCAAGATGCCCCCCGGCCATGCAGCCAGCTCCTGAGTCAGGGTGTATTCACACAATTGCAAACAGATACAGACGTCGATAGAGATGTACATGTGTGTGAGAAAGTCTTATTACTTGTGTGTGGCGAGGGACAGGTAAATTAGAGGTGGATAGAGGAGATGACGGTCTCCTGTACTAGTGACCAGCTTGTGTTTGCAAATTATTATTTTTTAATTATTATTATTTATTTATACACAGATTCCGTAGCGACGGATACAGAAGCAAGTAGCAAATAGATGAGGTAATACATGTAAGTAGCACATACTTACCGACTTTCTTCAGCTCTCTTCCGGGAGCCAGCCAGTGCAGGTGGGCGTGAGGGGGGCGGGGCATCCAAAATTGCGTCATTTTGGCCCCGCCCCCTGTGACGGCATGACGCAAACGCGGGGCCAAACGCCACGATTCACTGGGAATCGCGGCGTTTGGGATCTAATTCTGCCCACTTCACTAGGAAGTGGGGTACTTCCTAGTGAAGTGGGCAGAATTCGGGAGATTGCCACACTCGCCCGGGAGTCCGGGAGACTCTCACAAAATGTGGGAGTCTCCCGGACATTCCGGGAGAGTTGGCAAGTATGAAGTAGCACAGATGAATGTGAGTGATGCTATGGGGACTCACACAGAGTGCAGCAAAATACATGACCAGATGTAGGAGGGAGGATAGGATCACTAGGATATAATTATTCACTAGGTTGGGATGATATACATATCATTACTACATACTTGCCAACTCTCCACTATCCTAATGGATGCATTTTGTACTCATCGCAAACTGCTCATCACGTTTAACTTTCATAAACAGAATGAGAACTAACAGACTTATAAACATATAATTCACCAGACTTTGTATGCCCTTAGACTGCCTGATTACAGGCTTGGATGAACCGGCGACGTATATTTATGAATGAATGAGAACGATGATTGACGGTGATCCATGCGGTTACAATACGTACTACAAGGAATGACATCATAGAAGGGAGGTCCCTCATGTTATAAATAGCCAATCTAAAGGCCAGGTCGGGTTGCCTTGACAAAGTCTGTATTAGCGAAACGCGCAACGGCTTGACACGCGCCTCCAGCTTATACCTCGTTCTTTCTTATTATCATACTATATCTTATATCTAGAGACTCGGGAATCTAGCATTACTTACACTGCATCATGGGGTCATACCTTTCCCGTGGTTGGATTTTATAGAAGAATCCTCACAGAGGTTGGCAAATAATCTGACTGTGATTTACCCCACTATAAGCACACAGGACAGACACTGCTAACCTCAGGCCCACCTGATATAGAGCTTCCATCGGCTTCTTAGTGTGCATCTGCTCATATCAGTATGGATGCACTGCTCACAGGGATTAAACTGTTACGTTTATTAGTATGAATTGGATTCTAATGGGTCTATATAAATCACTCAGTTATCTACCTATTTCATAATATATATATATATACTAATAAGGCAGATTTCATTATAACTACATACTATCTGATCTGTGAGATGCGCTCTAGCTGTCTTTTCTGATAGTTTTATCAGTTCAAATTTCTGGTTCATTACTACTCTCTTTTTAATATTTCGCTAATTTGTCTTATCATTTAATACAATGACATTATTTTAATGTATATCAATAAAAATTGAATATATTTTATTTCAGGGGTTCCCTGAGTGCCCCGTGTATACACACCCATTTCTTCTGTTTCATGTCTAAGGATGTAGGAGGGAGTCAGACAGTGAACAGACGTGGGACAATAGGTAGAGAGGACCCTGCCCGCGAGAGCTTACATTCTAGAGGGAGGGGTGGTGAGGGACAGTAGGACCAACTGGAAGAAAATGAAGATGGCAGGTGAAGGAAGAGAAGGTGAATGATAAGATGGTCAGGAGGTGGTAGGATAGGTGAGCTTCAAAAGGTGAATTTTGAGTGATTCTTTGAAGGACTGAAGGTTGGGGGTGAAGTCGAGTGAGACGGTTTAGGGGGTTCCAAAGAATGGGGGCAGCACAGCAGAAGTCTTGGAGGCTCGTATGAGAGGAGGTAATGAGAGGTGAATTGAAGCGGAGTGGCCGGGTAGGTATGTACCCCGAGACAAGGTCAGAGATATAAGGGGGAGAAGTGTTTTGTAAGTGAGAGTAAGGAGCTTGAACTGAGTTCTGAAACTGATAATAAAGGGATTTACGCAGCGGAAGAGGAGTGACGTGAGAGGAAGACCAGTGAGAAGGAGTTTGTAATAGTTGAGGCGAGAAATGATGAGTGAATGGACTAGGATTTAGGTTTCCTTCCTGAGAGAGGAAGCAAAGGACTTTCGTAATGTTACAGAGGCAGAAGTGGCAGGATTTGGTGAGGGACTGGATATGAGGGTTAAAGCTGAGGGCAGAGTCAAGGGTGACTCCAAGGCAGCGGGCTTGGGTGACAGAGAGAGTTATGTTGTCAACCAAGAGGAAGATATTGGGAGGGATAGTAACATTTGTGGGCGGAAGGATGATGAGCTCGGATTTGGAGATTGAGGAAGCATTGTGACATCCAGGTAGTTAAAGCCGAGAGACAAATTAAATGTTTAAAAACATGGGCACAAGTGGGGCATAAGTTGTCTGTGACATGCGCCCGGTGTAAGCTTACCTTCTGCCCAAACTACCATCTCTACTCCCCACTGAGTGCCACCTTATCTCCTCCTTCCTCTACATACCTCCCAACTGTCCCGACTTCAGTGGGCCAGTCCCCAATTTAGAGCTCTGTCCCTTTGTCCCGCTGGTGGGAATGTTGTGGGAAGGGAGATAGCTTTATAGCGCCAACCCTCTTGGGATGTGGCCACATTCTCTGAACTGCTGCCGAGAACTTGCGGGTTTCTCTCTCCTTGTTTTCTCCGTCTACCACTACACCTCTAGACCCGTATCCCCGGCACTGTGTCTCCAGCCCATGCTCCAGGCCTACATCACATACTTATCACTTATGCTGAATGTCTTGTCAATAGCAATACTATTCATGGCAGAGCAGCGGTTATTGGGTGCTGTGCGCACAGCATTGAAAGGGGAGGAGAGAACGGGCAGCCTAGTGCTTCAGAAGTGTTACGCATACCCCCTGGTCACCCCCTTTGTGATGTGGGCATGTCCCCTGTCACTCTGCCACCTACCCAAATGATGGGAGGTATGGTAACAATTATATGCTACTGGTATAGACCAGCACGGATCGTTACCGCTTTTCATATGGTCACAATTGCGGCTTTTTAATGAACACAAGTTGCACCTACGATTTGGAGGATAATTGTAGCATCAGCCTGAATGTGTGTAATCTCTTCAGCTATAGGGCATCATTGTAATCATCTCCTTTTTCTCTTCTCACTCACTCCTTGACCCACTTCAACCCGGTTTTTCGCACCCTCCACTCCACCGAAACTGCCCTCACTAAGTTCACTCATGACCTTCTCTTTGCTAAATCCAAAGAACACTTCTCCCTTCTTATCCTTCTTGACCTCACTGCTGCCTTCGATACCGTTGACCACTTCCTCCTTTTGCAAACTCTCAAATCTATAGGTCTCTGTAACACTGTCCACTCCTGGTTTTCCACTTACCTCTCCAACTGCTCCTTTTCAGTCACCCGACTCCACATTTTCTTTCTTCCCTTACCTGTCGAGATCTCCATGGTTCCGTTCTTGGCCCCCTGCTCTTCTCCCTCTACTCCTCCTCCCTTGGTGTCCTCATCCGCTCCTTTGGCCTCCAGTACCACCTCTATGCTGATGATACCCAAATCTATCATCCCCTGACCTCTCTCCTTCCCTTATGTCTCATGTCTCCTGCTATCTCTTGGCCATCTCATCTTAGATGTCCCAGCAATTTCTTAAACTCAATGGGCCTGAGTCATTAAGGAGAGCAAAGCATGAAAAATGAGTAACACTGCACCTGGGTAAACCATGTTGCATTGGAGGGGGAAGTAAATTTAAAATGTGGGGAAAAATTTATAGTTGGGATAGGACATGTCCTAGATCAACTTTACATTTTGGTGTACAAATAAAGCTATCCAGTATTTATTATTATTATTATTATTATTATTTATTTATAAGGCGCCACAAGGTTTCCGCAGCGCCGAACACAGTACAAACAATGGACAGTACAGGGAATAACAGTACAGAACAATAAACGAGTAGTACCAAGACTTCATAGGCTCCAGGCAAAGCAAATATAATGGAGTTGGAGCAGAAGAGAAGGTAGAGAGACAGGAGGGAGAAGGGCCCTGCTCTTAAGAGCTTACATGAAAAAACAGCCAGTATTTATCTTATGTGCAAAATAATAAACTAATTTACACCCCTTGCATCGTAACATGGTTTGTCCCAGAGAACATTTACTCCTTTTTTTGCCTTACTTTCCTTAATGACTTAGGCCCAGTATTTCCAAGACTCGATCGCTTCCCTCCCTGCCAGGGCGCCCTCACCTCCCCTGTGACAGGATGGACCTCCTAGGCCACCCTGTCTGTTGTGTTGGGGACCGTCTGGGCTTGTCTTGCCACCATCCCCTTTATCCAAAATTGCGCCCCCTCCTGTCACAGTAGGAGGAGACTACTGCCACCACTAGGCTCCTACATCACTGCTTAGAAACGATTCCTTCTGGGTAACTCCTGACCTCTTCCTTCAGATCAGGGTTGCTGGGGATGGTTCCCCCTGGCCTATCACACTGGCCAGAGCTGCAGGATAGCGGACAGAGCGGTGGTACTGGATGCTGGGTCCCAACCTCAGAACAGCCGGATAACGGATTAGATTGGTCTAATCTGTAGGTCACAGGAATTACAGCAGGTTAAGTAGGTGTCAAAGCAGGATCTTGAAGCAGTGATGTTTTATTAGCTTAAGTGTCCTAATAAGAACAGTTACACACACCAGTTTGTGGCACTAGCGATCTTTCCAGAAGTTACAGATGGAATAATGATACATGGTCAAACAGAGATCCTTATTATACAGATTGTGACACAATTTTTAGCAGGGGGTAACACCGCCCCCTGATCCTAGATGGCTCCGCAAAGACTGATAAATCACATTCATTAATTACCATCAGGATGTAATATATCCTTTAACCGTGGAGCTAAAACAATTTAAGCTTTAACAAACTTTACATTAATCTGTTATTTTCTAATACTTGTATCCTGAGTCTACATTGTTCAGACAGGTTCTGTCTCTCCAACAAGACGTGAGAACAGGTAACGACCTCCTGCTGGGCCTTCAGGTTAAGCAAGTTTTTGTGACTTCTATGATGAAAGATCTAATTAGCCTAATTGGGGTTCATTCTAGCAAAGTTATAAAACCAAATCATGACATACTGTCTCCGAAGTTACAAATCTCAGAAATGAATGCATTTCCTATACAGAAATACAACACTATAATAAAATTAGTACATTTACAATGGTATAAATTAGTGCACTGTGCTAATAGTTTAAATATATTTACACAATAAGTTATTTTTAAATGATCCAGCCACACTTTTCCAAGACTGAACTAATAATCTTTCCCCTGCCAGGGTTCCCTCACCTCACCCCTCTATCTTTTTGTTAATAATACTCCCCTCCTTTCTATCCCTCAAATCCAGGTCCTTGGGTCCATCCTCGGCTCCTCTTTCTTGAAACCTCCAAGATACGGCCCTTTCTCATCACGGGAGCCACCAAAACTCTTATTCACTCTCTTGTAATCTCCCGCTTTGACTACTGTAACCTCCTTGTTTCTGGCCTGATTCTCACCTTGACCCTCTTAAGTCTATCTTCAATGCTGCTTCCCACCTCATTTTTCTCTCCCGCTGCTCTATCTCTGCTGTTCCCTCCAACAGTCCCTATCCATCTCCCCATGGCCTACAGAATTAAATTTAAACTCCTCACCCTCACCTTCAAAGCTATCAATCAATCCTCCCCTACCCTTCTTCTCCAACCTCATCTCTCCCACGCTCCATCAGGTTACCCTCTACTCTCAAAGGCTTCAAGCGTGCCCTTAAGACTCATTTCTTTATTCATGTCTATCAGTCCTCTTCCTAACTTCCTTGTCCTGGCTCTCTCCCCCAGTTAGTACCATCCTATTTGTGTCTCCCCCCTTCCTTTAGGATGTAAGCTCTCAGGAGCAGGGCCCTCTTTCCTTGTGTGCTCCTTCTACTAATCCATCACCCCCTGTACCTCTTGGCTGCTTCCCTAGCCCTGTTTCCTTAAGCTCAGTCCTACTTCTCGCTGGAGATTACTACCATCACACTCACTCACTGTCCCACAAATAATTGAATCTACATTACCATGTTACCTGTACTGTATACTATTTGTTTATTCAGTATGTCTGGTCTTTGTACCTTGTTTTTCATGTAATATTCTATGGATCATTGCAGACTTTATATGTTATGTACGGCGCTGCAATTATGTGCAATGCAGTACCTCATAATGTCCACAGGGGGGAGACAGAGAACATAAGTCACAGACTTATGCTAAATCCAGTGATCAAATGGAAATTTAGAATTGGGGGTATGATACACCCCCATATAACAGTCCACATCCACCACTTACTAAATAATTATACAGTAGTAAAAATCAGTATAGGGCAGTATACAGCTGCTTAGAGCAGTGAGGTTGGTAAAGAAGGTACTGACATTTGTATAGTGAAGTACACAGAGAAAAGAATGTTTCTTCAGTGCAGTATAGAGTAGTACAGAGCAGCATACGGCAGTGTAGAGTAGTACAGAGCAGCATACGGCAGTGTAGAGTAGTACAGAGCTGTATACAGCAGTAAAGAGTAGTACAGAGCAGTATACAGCAGTGTAGAGTAGAACTGAGCAGTATACCGCAGTGTAAAGTAGAACTGAGCAGTATATGGCAGCAAAGAGTAGTAGAGAGCTATATATGGCAGAATAGATTAATTCAGAGTAGTATACGGCAGTATAGAGTAGTACAGAGCAGCATACGGCTGTATAGAATAGTACAGAGCAGTATACAGCAGTATAGAGTAGAACTGAGCAGTATAGAGTAGTACAATGTAGTATACGGCAGTGTAGAGTAGTACAGAGTAGCATATGGCAGTATAGAGTACTACAGAATAGTATACGGCTGTATAGAGTAGTACAGAGTAGCATACGGCAGTGTAGAGTTGTACAGAGCAGTCTAGTGTTTTAAAATAATAGCTCATCTTTGTCCTCTTTATAATTACATTTTTTAGACCAATAGCGTCTTCTTTGCTAATACAACTCCCTACTAAAATGACACTATTGGTTAGATATATTCTCCATTAGAGTGAATCTAACAGGCAGCTGAATCTGATAAAAATGATTAAACGTGTTTGTGTGTGATGTGTGGGGTGAGTTGCATGTGAGAGATGAGTTTGTGGGATATGTTTGACATGTGTTGTGTGACGTGTTGTGTGAAGTGTGTGTGATTTGTGTATGTTATGTGTGTGATTAGTGTGATGTGTGTGTGAGGATGATGAGGTCATACTACCGGTGAACACTGTGATTAACCAGCCATTGTCTTGTGCACCTGGCCAGCTTCAAAGGATCAGATTACCACTAATCGGTGCCCATTGATCCCACTACAAAGGCCAGTCTGAGATATGGGTGGGGGGAGGGAGGAATGTATAACATACATATAATATACAGCTGCCACCTGAGCCCGCAGCTCAGTGTTCGGGACCCCTGGACCTTTCATTACATGTATAATATCTGACACTATTATATAATATAATCCCGGGATCATTTACTTATCATCGTTATTATGTGACAGTTATAATGAGGCAGCAGTGACATCATCAATGTAAGGTCACTCTTCTTACAGCTCATTATAATATAATAATATAACCGAGCTAAACATGAATAAACCAGAGCACATGGATAAACACATGTCACACACATGGATAAACACACGTCACACACATGGATAAACACACGTCACAGTGTCACCATTGTCTGATATATCCTGACTGACAGTCTGAGCTGGAAGCTGAGAAATGAGCAGCCGGGAGCTGAACTGAGATCAGTGATCTGATTATCCGTCTCCTGGGGAATATCCATGTTACTCTCCATGTAAGAGTGGGAGGCACGAGGCATCACACTGAGGCATCACACAGAGGCCCACAGCCAGCTCTCAGGATCTCATCATAATATTGTAGTGATGTCAGTATCATATATCGGAGTATGTGAGGGTGAGATAATGTGGCCGATTGTCTCCACGAGTCTGGGATTCCCAAGATCTGAATCCATCAAACACACAGTCTGGAAAATGTCCTATAAGTGTTTTATTCCATATACTGTATCACTGCGACACATTGACATCACTGTTATCTTTCCACAGACATTATGAAGCTGACAGGTCCCCGTGTAACATTCTTCTCACAGAACAAGCTGTGAACACCCTTCTGTCCTCTATGTCAGTAATTATACCGCTTCCTAACAGTCCTGCACAGCTGTCCCAGTTCCTATACTCCCTTCTTGCCCTTGCCGAGTTCAAATGACTTTATGTATTAAAACATGGTGTCATGCAAAGCTGTCAGAGGCAGAAGAACATTTAGGGCCTGATTCAGAGTGCAACGCCAGTGTAGGTAAATGTGCGCAGTATTTAGAGGTGACGATGCGTCAAGGTCTGAATGAGCAGATGATGCGTCCACTTGACAACAAACATACCTCTCAAACCCCCCCCTAAGACACCCCCCCTAGGCACACCCCTCAGACACCCCCCCTAGGCACACCCCTCAGACACCCCCCCTAGGCACACCCCTCAGACACTTACGAGCTTTTATTTCATATGCTGCAAACGCAATTGCTATGAAGCATCATTTCAATTTGAATAACCAACTTGTGGCTGGATCACTTATAAATAACTTATTTGTGGCTGAATCACATAGAAATAACTTATTGTAGATATTTACTTTGATTAGGGCTGCAGGGCACCTCTGTATATCATTGCAAATGTACTGTTTTATATATTGTGTTGTATTTCGGTATAGGAAATGTATTTATTTCTCAGACAGTGCCAGGGGTGGAAATTGGATTTGCGTAAATCTTCTAAAGGAAGCCTCATGCTAATTAATTATTTTTTATGTGAAGTGACCAACACGTCTTTTTCACCTGAAAGCACAGCAGGGAGACGTTACCTGTTATCCTGCCTTGTTAAAATGAAAGGAAACCTCTGAACAATGTAATTTAGGATATCACAGGTTGGTGTAAATTTTGCTAACTTTACATTGCTTTTAAATCCATCTTTTGGAGAACATATTGCATCCTGATACTAAATAACTGAGTAATATCTCAGTCTTTGCGGAGCCATCTAAAATCAGGAAGCAATGTTATATGCTGCTAACATGTGTGTCAGAATGTGTATAAAAGAGCACTGTTTGACCATGTAATGCATTATTATACCATCTGTAACTTCTGGAAAGATCGATAGTACCACAGACTGGCGTGTAGCTGTCCTTATTAGGACTACATGAGCTAATAAAACATCACTGCTTCAAGATCCTGCTTTGACAACTACTGACCTGCTGTAATTCCTGTGACCTACAGATCATAAAAATCTAATCTGTTATCCGTCTCTTCTAAGGTCGGGAGCCAGCATTCCAGTACCAACGCTCTGCCCGCTACCCAGTAGCTCTGGCCAATGTGGTAGGCCAGGGGGAACCATCCACAGCAACTCTGGTCTGAAGGAAGAGGTCAGGTTTACCAGTCTAGGTGCCCAGCAAGGGGGTATTCTAGCAGCGACAGTTATCCAGAAGGAACCGCTTCTAGGTGCCGGTGAAGGAGCCTACTGGTGGCAGCAGGCCTCTCCTACTGCGGTTAGAGGGGCACAATTTGGGATAAAGAAATACAGTGGCAAGGCAAGCCCAGCAACACACGGACAGGGTGGCATAGGAGGTCCATCCTGTCACGCAACTAATACAGCAGAAACAATCTACCGAAATCGGCAAATCCTAATCTATGGGCAAGAGACTCAATAAGTCTCAAAGGTCTGTGAATCATTAGCCAACCTCTAATTACAAGCGCTTCGCTGGTTTGGGTGTTCATCATTGGGATCTGCAAATTGCTAACGTTAGAATAAAGTTAATAAAATGAAGACATATAAATAGACCACTATAGATTGATATAGAGATGGAAAACTATTGTAAAGCGACAGCCTGGAAAACTAACAGCTTCGATTCACAACGGTACAAAACTTGATACTTAAAAAGAACTGTACTGTATATATCAGATTGCAGCTTTAATGGAACAACTAAGTACTGGAACAGATTATGGGAACTCATGCTGTATGTGTTATATTGTGCAGTAAGGGTGAATGTGGGCAGCTGCAGAAGCTTCAGGCTCTGATGTATTCACACAGCGAGTAAAGATAATAGTGAGCAATGTCCAGCTGTGTATACACACACGTGTAATCCGAGCACACAGGATGAGCCTGGTCTATGTACTGTGCACAAGCCATGTGATGGTGGAGATGCCAAACCTCCAAGACATCCCATTGTCTGCCCCTTATGTGCGATGACCACTGAATAAGAGCTGTAATTAGAATGAAGGGTGGCTGGACCACTGGTCTGTGACTGACGAGCTCGGGAAGGCGTTAGAATTACGTCCGGCTTCCATGTGCCCTCAGAGCTGACACTCCCACCCAGTTATCTTCAGTTGTCTATACGTGTCCCCTCCAGGCTGGACAGTACGAACAGAGTGTTACTCTCTAATGCAGGACTATTGCTGGACATTTTGTCACTATGGACCATCCTGGTGGTCACAGCCACAAATAGTTCAGTAAACTGGTACGTTCCGTCTCCGAGCCAGTCGTGGGAGATGGATCTACAACCGAGCGTACCTGGTGCTATAGCCACATTCGTGCTCACCCTCGTTATCTGGGCAGTACTTACCGCCACCGTCGTGGCCTATGTGCCCGTGTCGCTTCCCAGCCCGGACAGACTTCCTGCCATTAAAATGCATTTGGGGGAAATCTGTAAAATACGAGGAAGCAGAAAGTAGAGATAAACGTTGGCAAAATAACTCCATAGTCTATAAAAATGTACCTTCACTCTAATAGTACCCTGAGTTACTCCTAAACAGATGTGAACACCCTGTGGCTGAGGATCCCAGAATCTGTTTTTGGGGACCCTTGATTATCAGATATGCAGTGCAGTCAACCCCCCCCTTTCCATGGTCACCTCAATCCTGAAGACATCTCAATGGGCCTCATTTCCATGATAGTTTTTCCAGACAGTATTTTGTATAGTAGTTTCCATACTGCGCAGCAGCTCAGATTATAGGTGTCTGCTCCTGATTGATGGGGAGACTTCTCAGCCTCTCAAGACAGCAGACGTTTTCCCTGGGAGGGGGCAGGTGAAAACGTAATACGTCATCACCCCTGGGGAACAGAGTGGGCAGCGACATGATGATACAATTAGCGTAGTAATATGCTTTGCACACCCACCTACCAGGTGCTGCATCAAGCTGAACGTGGGGATAAGTGCATCTGGTTTTAACTTTATGGTCCATTTTTACTTGCATAATTTTGCTGAAATAAATATAAATAATCCATTATGGAAGTAGCTCTTTCTTCTTTGTAGACGTCTGGGCCCTGGGCTAAAAAATAGATTCAGATTTTGGACCTTTGTTTATGGACTATAACACTCAGGGCCTGATTCATCAAGGGACGTATCTGCCGATATTGAGTGTATTATACGTAAAATCACTCTGCGCATGTCCAGATCTGGGACTTACGAGTGCAGCCCTTTCCACTACGTCTGTGAATGTAAAGGACACTTACTTTCAGGGAGTAAAAAGGGTGGGGAAGGGGCATTGTGTCGTAGTCCATGTACAGTAGGAGCTGCCAAACTCCAGCGCACTCAGGCACGTCCAAATCAGGCTCTGAGCATCTCAAAGTTACTTGTTCTTCTGCCGTATCTCTTGCACCAGCTACAGGATAGTCCAAGTCCAGATCAGTAGTGATAACAGTATCGTATGCAGGTTATAACGTCCTTGCAATCAGGAGCAACAGTAATAATGTATTATATGCTCAGTAGACAGTAACAGCACAGTAATAAATGTATTATATGCTCAGTAGACAATAACAGCACAGTAATAAATGTATTATATGCTCAGTAGACAATAACAGCACAGTAATAAATGTATTATATGCTCAGTAGACAGTAACAGCACTGTAATAAATGTATTTCATGGGGGGGAAAAAAAAAGATTAAAAAAGAACAACTTTTTTTTTTACTGTCCATTAATACTGATCATTAATACCTTTGTTATTAACTTGTGGCATTAATATATATATATATGTACTTTTTTCTCTGTGCGGGCTTTTGCGAATTTATAATCTCCCCAGGTATTGGACGTAGTATCCTGCAGCCTCTGGTGTGGTAGAGTTGAGGACATATCTTGCGATCTGCGCTTTGATGAATTCGGTCATGGGCTAAGCTGAAATACATGTGTTTGAAACCAAGCGCAGGTTGCGCTCAGCATACGTACCTTCACGGATCAGGCCCTCGGTGCACACTGATATTCTTTATCATGTTTGTTACACGGGTAACTCGAACTTCAGGTAGTAGAAATACAACATATAACACTGTTTTATTGTACAAAACATATTTACCAGTTTACTTTCATATGACTTCCTGTATAAAACAGGTTCTGTGGGAAAACAGACAAGGTGAAAAGTCCAGAGAGGAGTCATCAATCACCTACTGATAACAAGAATTCTCCAACTTGTCAACTGATCTCACCTGGGGCTGTGTATAGACAGCTGGGAACAGTCTATAGACGGAGGAATAGCCTCAGACTCCGACGCGCTGGGAATAGTCTATAGCCGGAGGAATAGCCTCAGACTCCGACATGTTGGGAATAGTCTATAGCCGGAGGAATAGCCTCAGACACCAACACGTTGGGAATAGTCTATAGATGGAGGAATAGCCTCAGACTCCGACATGTTGGGAATAGTCTATAGACGGAGGAATAGCCTCAGACTCCGACGCGCTGGGAATAGCCTCAGACTCCGACACACTGGGAATAGTCTATAGACGGAGGAATAGCCTCAGACACCAACACGTTGGGAATAGTCTATAGATGGAGGAATAGCCTCAGACACCAACACGTTGGGAATAGTCTATAGATGGAGGAATAGCCTCAGACACCAACACGTTGGGAATAGTCTATAGATGGAGGAATAGCCTCAGACTCCGACGCGCTGGGAATAGTCTATAGACGGAGGAATAGCCTCAGACTCCGACGCGCTGGGAATAGTCTCAGACTCCGACATGTTGGGAATAGTCTATAGACAGAGGAATAGCCTCAGACACCAACACGTTGGGAATAGTCTATAGATGGAGGAATAGCCTCAGACACCAACACGTTGGGAATAGTCTATAGACAGAGGAATAGCCTCAGACTCCGACACACTGGGAATAGTCTCAGACTCCGACATGTTGGGAATAGTCTATAGACGGAGGAATAGCCTCAGACTCCGACACGCTAGGAATAGTCTCAGACTCCGACATGTTGGGAATAGTCTATAGACGGAGGAATAGCCTCAGACTCCGACACGCTGGGAACATTTATTAAAAGACCACCGAAAGGCGTATGGGAGAGATACAGTCTTCCATGGTAAAGATACTGTCCATGGGACATTAGATCTACACTTTATGGGAGGGTGGCCAAAAGAAACAACACAAAAAGTCAAGAAGAAAAGCTGATCCAGTGTGTGAGACCCTCGTACCTGCTGGAGGAAGATCCTATGGTCGGATGAAGCCACGACTGAACTTTATGGCTTAGTGGTGCAAAGCACTGCCCATAATCCCATGAGCACTATCTGTCCCATGGGGACGGGAGCAGAACACTAAGAACTGGAAAACTTCTCACAAAGGATAGAGTGATATAAGACCAATCTTATAGGAAGACCTGCTGCCATCTGCCAGAGAGCTAGGACTGGGGAGAAGATATATATCGCAGCAAGAGAGTAACACAAAGTATACAGCAAAAACCATATTGGAGCAGCTTAAATACAAATACTGAATGTCCTGGAGCAGCCCAGACCTCAGTCCCATCCAGAATCTGTGTAACGATCTCCGCATCCAGCCCGATGAACGGAGCAATTTTACCAGGATGGATGAAAGTTGCAGCAGACAGGTGAATAAAGCTGATAGAGACCCCGATGGACTCACTGCTGTAATGACAGGTTTACTATAAGGGGGTGAATACTTGTGTGACCATTACTGGCGGCTTTTACATGGATGGAAGATTTTGTTTTCCAGTTATTTAACATGCATAAAGGCATGATTTGTTGTCTGTACACGCGTGTGTATGTGTTTAGACGTCGGAGTCTCCTGCATAATTAATACACACAGAGCTGCATAAAGTCATTAAGTCCTGGCTCTCCAGCAGCTCCGGATCTGCAGATAAATCCCGTCCGTCTGCTTTCTGTTTATGCAATTTAATATTTTATAGTCAGTGAGCGTCCGGAGGCCCCGCAGGTGCAGTATCCGCACATATTACATCTTCAGGTCTAATTGCTGGGTTTTCAAGGTTATAGAAAAGAAGTTCTGTAAGTCTTGAATAATTTGCATTCTGTACACAGCAGTTATCACTCTGATAAAGGCCCAATAATGGTATAAACATATGAGCTCAAGAGTTTATTAATTATAACATCACATGACCAGGCAGTGGATGATGGGAGTTGTCAGTCCGGATGGTGATCAGACAATGTATCACCTGTGACATTAGTGCTTCCAGTGTACATGATGTGCGCTAAGGCCTCACTCTCTGATATACCAGGTATCACTGACCCATCTGCAGCATGTCCAGGGCTGTACCCCCCCCCTTCTCCCTCCTGTACCCGGCTGCCTCCCGTCAGCCAACTTCTATACCTGTAAAATACACATTATCTCTATCCACCTGTGATGTGTGCAACCATTCTCCTAGTTAATGTGCTGGACTAACCCTAACACACGTATGATGTGCCAGCTTCCCTAGCGGCCTGGGAGGTCAAGTGGGGGTGTCCGTTTGGAAAGGGTACAGACATCTACATCTCCGATAACCACTTCATCCCTGGACTGACACTATACAGGGACCTCAGTGTGACCCTCACGTACAAGGCCCTCTCCAACCGATACATAGAACCACCTGTCCTCTGCTGTCGGCCAATGACCGTCACCTTTCTTCCCCTCTGGTAACCACATCTTAAGGGTTAGCCCCCTTAACCAAGATTTCTCCTCTGCTGCCCCACCAGTGAAACGATTTCCCTTGTTCTAACAGACTCTCCCCTAGGGGGTTTTCAATGATTGAAATGGTAATTGAAAAACCACCTTTTTAGAAAAGCCAACCAGTCCTCTGTGTAACCATCTCGCCATATTGTATAACTCACCCTCATTCATCCTCCATCTCTGCCACTCTGGCTTCTTGCCCTCATATCACCTTACATCGGCTCATCCCCATCTGTCAACCACTTGTCTGCCCCTTTCCCTTTAGATTATAAGCTCTAGTGTTCAGGGCCCTCTTCCCTACGGTTCTCATTACCTATAACTTTTGCTCACCAGCTACACTGTGCACCTCCTCCGTGGGCTCTCTGCCCATTGTCTCCACTCCTCCACTGTCTTTGCACCTCTTTCAGTGGCTCTAAACCTGTTAGTGCACCCACGCTAATGGGCACAGGTTTCAGCCTGCACTGTATATACCCCTTCTACCCCAGTAGCTGTGTTGAGAGTTGTAGTGTTATTTATTTACTGTATTGTACTGTTATACCATGTACTGTTGGTGTTTGCTCTCTGTACGGTGTTGCAGACCTTGTTGCGCTCTATAAAGGAGAATAATAATTTCAGATCTGGTCACTAGAGGGCGACATCTGATACTAGAATCTATGGAGAACATTGGTTACACAATGCCAGATTTTTATGACTAATAATAATACTAAATGATGCAAACAGCAGAGACATCGCCCCATTATTTCACACATTTTCCATTATTCTCAGATATGTATTTATTATACCGTGTAAAGTTGTATGTTATGTGGAGAACTTCCAGGGGAACACAGTAGTGTTGGGTACAATCGTCTGGTACAAACCAATCTACTGCGAGGAGACCCCCTTACTGGAGGTGTGAGGGATCGCAGAAGTCATCTAGTAAAGAAGACCCCACCCCCTTCGTGTGATGTCATAGCTCTGCGAGGACGTGATGTCACGGGGTGGGACTGAACCTTCTTTATTTATGGGGACCCTTCTGGTATATTGATTGGTATTCATCTCCCCATCAGCTGACTGACCACCCCCAATCACCCGCCACCCATGAGGAGCAGTACAATAATCACCAACATAAGAACGAAACACATATTTTACTATTGTCAAACAAAGATCATAAAAAACAAGCTCAGTGCAACATATTACATATGGTTTTGGAGGGGGAAGGGGGGGCAGGAACAGAGGGTCCCAGCAGCCGCTCTTATGTACGGCACACTAGGACATCAGTAACGTTGTATTAACAGGTTCACACCCAGAAATGAAACCAGTGGCACCAATTTAGAATTGTTACAGTAACTGGACTCTCTGAATACTGAGAGCGCTCGCCCATGTGACCCCCTCCGGCTACACCAGAGGGACGGCCTTCCAATGTGAAATTGTGTTTTTCGGGAAGTTAGCCGTATTTACAACCGTATGAAAAGGAAGACTAAGTTGAGGGTGCACTTGGTGTACGCAGCGGCACTGGTTTCATTTCTAGAATGTTTCTCTTTAAAAATGCTGCAACTTTCGTATTCACTGAATGTCCAGTGCCCGAGCCATTGCGCAAGCTGAGATCCTTACCCGCCTGATACAAGATGGCCACCCTCTGGGCAAGCCGCAGGAAGACCAGGCTGATCTCAGGGAGGAAGCAAGAGTCACCGGGAGCTCCTGAAAACGCTTCCATTAACACTTTCACTCCTGGAGTGTATTTACAGACTGGACTGTTTGGCAGAATGCGCAGGTTACCCATAATTCCACAGTGCAAACAAATAAAACATACAGAAAAATATTCAGGGTTAAAAACCAAGATGTACATTAACGATCCACAGGCAGATGGGGACTGGATACAGCTGGGTGGGTACAAAAGCCACCTGCCCACCGGAAGCTTGGCGTGAACTATTAAACATGACTGCGCTAGTCTGTATGGACTGTGCTAAGATCCACCAGTACATTCAAGATAATAGACCAGCACTGTCCAAGCCGGGCCCACAGTGGCCACAAATGTCCTTCATGTGAATGAAATGCACTTTTCACATATAATACAATCTCCTGCTGCTTGAAGGAACATATCCCCCAATTTTTCCACCCCGGCTACCAGAGCGGGGGCCGCAGCAAGCCGCTGTAATATCCATTGAGGTGGAATGCCGGAAATTAACCATCGCTGCTAAGGAATGATATGTCCCAGAATCCTTTGCCCAATTCCTAAAGCGAGATTATCTCTCTGTACAAGGCTTTGGCTGGGGCAAGAGAAACATTTCCAGCATAAATAACCCCAGGTCCAAGTTTGTATGTTTCTTCCTCCCCCCACAGAGCTGGTACAACGCAAAGCATCAGTTTCTCTTTAATCTATGGTGCCGGGATGGATGCTCAGCACAGGAGGCTCCAGGCAGGTGGGAGAATAATTCAGGTGTGGTTCCTTGATCCATAGAAGGGGCACCCCATTCTTCCCCTCGCCCGTCTTGCCTGAGGGTCGACTGCGAAACCTCACCAGCAGGATTGTGATGATGAGGATGCCAAATATGGGGAAAGGGTAGAAGAAGACCAGGTAGAAGAGGGCGTCATTGGAGCAGATCACGGACTGTAAGTTGGATTCTACAGGAGACACAAAGGACAAACCAATGAGACCATATACACAGCCAATGGTCAAAGACCGACCAGCTAGGAACTATTACAGAGGCACTGGTGTAACGTGGACCGGTCTACTGATTAAACCCAAAAACAAAGTGTTTGGACAACACTTGAACTATGGACAGGGCTCAAAATAAAGAAGAAGCAGCTGATGCCCAGGTGTCAACAGCTAACGGTGTATGGAACATCCCTAAAATCATATCATATATGTACACAATATAAAGGAATGCTCAGTGTCGGACTGGGGTTTAAGGGCCCGCTATAAATCGCTTAGGGGCCCACTGCAAAATATAAAACAAACGTTGTGCAGCTTATACATCTTAGATCGGAAACAGACTTATTTGGCAATTATTTAGGACCATCAGGGGGTAATTAGCACTTGTTCTATATTAATTTGTAGAACAGTTTCCCAGGAAGTAATACGCTGAGTATTACCGCTCACTTTCCAGCATGTCCTGGGCGCTCTTCCCGTATTAACCCAGCACTAGGGGGTCCACGGGGGTAACAGCCAGCCCAGTGCTTTTCAGAAATCTTGTATTTTAGTCCAAAATAAATACTTAAATATTTGCCCCCTTCCACGGACCTTTGCTCTGCACGGTGACCCATCCTATCAGGGTGTCGTCCTGGGCCAGAAGATACCAGTCGCCACGTGGTCCCAACAGCCACTCTTGTACGGAACACGTGTAATTCCCAGAGTCCACCGTACTAGCCAGAGGAACCCTCAATGTGAAGACCGTGGGAGACAGCTGGAGTTGCTGAAGGCGGCCCTCCCAACGTGGGGTGAGTGGGCTCCACACCCCAGAGCGGTCTGTACTTAGTATGGTCTCAGGATCTGCTCCCCGACTCCCCCTATAAAAGGACCAGGACACTGCCAGCTGGGAGTCAGGGCGGGAACGGGTTAGGATGGTACAGTCCAGATTAAAGTGCCCGCCCTCCATCACAGAGATGTTTAGAGGATTGACGTCCAGCTGCAAAGCGGCATCTGCAAGAGAACAAGACAGGATTACATCTCTGTATTGAGGTTCACCATGAGCCCCACAACCTTCTGATACAATCAGATATTGACGCTAATTTTCTTACCTGGCCGTCGCACACTCACGTAGGTGGCAGCTGACCGGTCGTCTGCCCGCTTGTACCACTGTCGGCCTGGATCCTGCAGCCATTCTTGCACTCGGCAGCTGTAGGCTCCACTGTCTTGTTCCACCGCTGTATTCAGAGTAAGGGTGTAGAGCCCGGTGGACAGCTGGGAGAGATGCAAACGTCCGGTCACATCAGAGTTTCCCCTATATTCCTCTTCGGAAGGAGGCAGAGTGATCCCGTCTGTCGACCACCTGGCCAAAGCCCTCCTCTCGGACTCAGCCGCCGGCCAGACCAGCCACTCTAGGGACAGACGAGACTCCGGCAGAGTCTGGTTCAGCACCTGGCAGGTCACGGTGAGGCTTTCGCCCTCTAAGACGGATACATTCCGAGGGAGTTGGTCCAATTGTAAGTTGTTGTCTAGAGAAAGGAAGCAGAAGAGGCGACATTGGTCTCTGCTCAGTTCTTCTTACACCATCTTGTCCTAACCCCTCTGCTCATTCTCTCTCTTGTCCTCACCCCTATGTACTCCCCGTACTCTCCACTCACAGACCCCAGACTGGTTATGATTGCTGCTTCACAGCACTGGGGTCCAAGCATGGATTTATCGTATGTTACACATACTAGTGGATTATTTTGCTGCTGATTAAAAGCTCCAACGTGTTGCTGGTAACCGTGAACCGATGATCAGATACCAGATGTATATACAATGTCAGTGAAGGGTTTGATGTCACTGTCTGGGAATGGTGAGTTCTGGTGAGCTCATAGTTAAACTGTGCAAATTTTTAACAAGTACGTAAAGGGAACATTCCTTTGTGGGACTGAGCAGATGAAAATCTGTTTTCTTAGTAATTCTCAGTGTCTGCTGGTATGCAAATTAGATTTCCATTTATCTTCCCAACACAAGTCTATTGCCTCACTGTGGCCACAGTTATCTGTATTTACACATCAGCACTCTGACCTCCTGTACTGCATCAGTGGGAGATCCCGTCCTATGACATCACTGACATGACCTCTGCTCCCTACACAATCATCCCCTGGAGGGACAATGGGAGATCTCGTCCTATGACATCACTGTCACATGACCTCTGCTCCCTACACAATCATCCCCTGGAGGGACAATGGGAGATCCCGTCCTATGACATCACTGTCACATGACCTCTGCTCCCTACACAATCATCCCCTGGAGGGACAATGGGAGATCCCGTCTTATGACATCACTGTCACATGACCTCTGCTCCCTACACAATCATCCCCTGGAGGGACAATGGGAGATCTCGTCCTATGACATCACTGTCACATGACCTCTGCTCCCTACACAATCATCCCCTGGAGGGACAATGGGAGATCTCGTCCTAGGACATCACTGACATGACCTCTGCTCCCTACACAATCATCCCCTGGAGGGACAATGGGAGATCCCGTCCTATGACATCACTGTCACATGACCTCTGCTCCCTACACAATCATCCCCTGGAGGGACAATGGGAGATCTCGTCCTATGACATCACTGACATGACCTCTGCTCCCTACACAATCATCGGCTGGATGCCCAGCACTTGCACTGATCGTTGACCCCCTGTGTCTTCAGTGTGTAAATGGAGGGGGCAGATAAAGGACTAGAACACCCCAAACCATTACCCTGCGGTCTCCACTCACAGTATCCGCTCTCGCCACTACCCATGAGTCTCCTCTCCAATTGTAACCCCCAATATACTCCCCCCAGCAGTCTCCTCTCACAGTGTTGTCCCTGTCTCTCCTCACAATGTCCAACCTCTTACACCCCGGGCAGCAGCTGAGACCCCCTCCTTACCGGGCATTTTCACGGCGAGTTCGGTGAGCCCCGATGCGTCCTTTGCCAACTGGTACCAGGCCTGGTTGGGGTCAAGCACCCACTCCTCCACGTGACAATAGTAGCTGCCGCTGTCCTCGCGTCGAACACCCAGCAAGGTGAGCGTGTACTGGCCGGGGGAGAGCACTTCCAGCTGCAGCCTGTCCTTCAGCGACGCCTCCTCAGCGTAAGTGCCGTACTCCATTCCAGCCCCGCTGCGCACTATTAGCTTCCCGTCAGCACCAGACAGTCGGTGAGCGAACCACAGCACCGAGAAACGAGAGTCTGGGCTGGTCTGAGAGCGCACAGCGCAGGTCAGAGAGACAGAGGAACCCTCCAACACGCTGAGAGTGCGTTTCACCTTACTGATCTGCAGGTGAGACACTGAGAGAAAGAGACACAGTCATTACAGGTCAGTGTGGAACTACAAACCCCAGCATACCCAGTCTATAGTGTACAACATTTGGAGAGCCCCCGTCTGCCCGATCCTGCACTAGGGAGATGATTACAGTTTATACTTGTGGTCCTGTCCCATTACAGCAGGCCGCTGTGAGCCTACAAGTCCCAGCATGCTTTGCAAGCCTGATCTAGAAACGTTATAACGACCCGTTCTCTCCGTCAGCAGCGTAGGGGCCATCTTTCTTTTTATCCTACTAGAATGTCTACTGGACCCGTCTCCTCCCTGTGCTGCAGCCACTGGTTATAGGAAACCTAAGCAGTGAAGAGAGGAGACGGTACCATATAGTATATATAATAGGGGATTAGAGCCTGGCGCACAGCCCGTTATGTATTAATCCGTCATTACAGAGGGAGCTCCGATCTAATCTATTCATAGCACTCCCACGCGCCCCATTTGTACGATTCTGGTACCCACAGACTGCCATCACCTCCTTCCCAGGCAACTGTTGCTAAGGAGACCCACGTTTCCAGGGGAACCACACGCACAAGCAGCGGGGAGTGGGAGTCCGGGATGTAGGACAGTAACAGGAATACCACAACTCACCGACATATTATGTAAATTGGGAATGGTGGGACCAGCATGCACTGGGCTCTATATAAGCCCAGGAAAGGACACAGCATGTTCCAGGTACAGAAGATGAAGCATTGCGGTGTATTGTGGTGTATTGAGGTGTACTGCCGAGCCTTGTGGTGTATTGTGGGGACTTGCAGAGCATTGCGGTGTATTGTTGTGTACTGCGGAGCCTTGTGGTGGTACTGTGAGGACTTGCAGAGCCTTGCGGTGTACTGCAAAGCATTGCAGTGTATTGTGGTATACTGCGGAGCCTTGTGGTATACTGCGAAGCATTGTGGTATACTGCAGAGCATTGCAGTGTATTGTGGTGTACTGCGGAGCCTTGTGGTATACTGCGAAGCATTGTGGTATACTGCAGAGCATTGCAGTGTATTGTGGTGTACTGCGGAGCCTTGCAGGGCATTGCAGTGTATTGTTGTGTACTGCAGAGCATTGGAGTGTTTTGTGGTATACTGCAGAGCCTTGTGGTATACTGCGAAGCATTGTTGTGTACTGCAGAGCATTGCAGTGAGGAGTTCTGCTCTCAGGGACCTCGCAGGGAGGGGGGATGTTGTGTATTTCTAATAAACGTCGATCTATGCCTAGAAGAGTCATTTGTGTTTATTACTGTGCGAGAGCTGCACAAGGTATCCGGGGGGACAACTAATGGCTTCCAGTTTATGAGCTGCGGAGGGGGGAGGGGGCAGACAGAGAGGAAGAGCGAGGGAGCGAAAGAGAGAGCTGGAGCGACAGACACACACACAGCATAGAGACGCATGTTATTAGAGAGAGATCCTAACAGAGTGAGACAAGTTAAAGTGAGAGGGCAGATAGGGGAGGCCGGGTGCAGCAGGGGCACGGGGGTGACCCGGTGCAGCAGGGGCACGGGGGTGACCCAGTGCAGCAGGGGCACGGGGGTGACCCGGTGCACAGTAGCTGTGTACAGTGTTGGTGATCACATTAGAGCTGGGTGGGTTTTGCATATTGGTGTCAGGTTCACACAAACACAGGGAGTTGTCCAACTGGTTCCTCTGCTTCTCCTGGAGGGGGATGTACATCTAGATCTACCAGTCTGACAGTGTCGTCCTCCCGCCCTGCCATGTGCACTGTATACAGACTGGCGTGCTCTCACCTGGCCGCTGCACTCTGATCTCCAGTAGGTTGGACGTTCTCTCCGCCAGGCGGGTCCAGCTGGCATTGTGTTCTCTCCTCCACAGCTCGGCCACACACTGGTACTTGCCAGCCTCAGACTCACTCGCCCGACTGACGCTCAGCCGCACATTGTGGCTGGAATCCGCCTTCTCCACTATGCTACGACCACGGAAATTGCCAGCTCGCTCGCCCCACTGAACCCCACCAGAGCGGCTGAACGTCACCAGATCATGGGTATCTCCTCCGCCAGCGGACTGGAATCGCCATGTGACAGATACACCCACCCAGGAAGGGTAGTGAGGCTTCAAAATACACTGGAGGTCAAAAGAGTCGTAGTAGGTGACCCCGGGCGTGCGGGAAATGGCCGTCACTGCGAAACCCGATTCTGGAACGAAAGGAAGATTAGAGGAGCAATAACCAGATGATCCCACCTTCAGTGTAACATACATGACAGTAACAATAGGCGATACAGACATGAGCGTCACATGTACCACCGCTACCCCCTAGTGCACACTGCTCACTATTACCACTAATCCCTTCTAACTATTGTAGTATTATCACAGAGGAGACGAGAACGGAGCGCTGTATCCAGCTCTCACCCCAGGCCTCGGCGTGGCTCTATGAGTGACACGAGTGTGGTGAGAAAGCGAGAGGAGAGTTGTTGTTTTATTACGAGGCTCATTTCCAGCTACAAATCCCGAGTCAGAGTCATTCAGATATACAGCGTCACTCACAGACATTATCTCCAGAGGCAATCCAAGCGTACACTCCCCACCTGCAGCCACTCGTCATACACAATCTGAGGGGGATCAGGGGGCTAGAGAGAGTATCAGAGAGTAATAGTGCGGGGTCAGGGGAATATATCAGACTATTACTGCCGGAGGCTCGGAGACCAGACAGATATTTGCACTTTTATGGTAGAATCTAGTTCTGAAGGGATCGCAGGCTATAAATCTCTCTGTTACCCTACACTATATATTATCTCCAGGGAATGACGAACCGTAATAAGTAGAACGGTGACCACTCACCTAGCGAGATGACCTCCACGCTAGTCTGGGCTGACCTCTCACCCAGCATCTGCCACTCTCCATCGGAAGCCGGCACCCACTCTGCCACCCGGCATTCGTATGACCCAGCGTCTGAGCGTTGGCTGCCTTCCAGCTCTAGGGTGAATGTGTCAGAGCCGGTCCTCACCATCCGCAGCCCCCCGGATCCAGAACGATCCCTGTACGTCTGACTCGCCCATGTGACACCATCGCGGTCCTGCCGGATCACCTCCATCTGGATGTTTTGCTTGTCCTTTAAGTGCCAAGAGGCGGAGATACGGCTGTGCGGACCAGACAGGGAGGCCACTGCGCACGTCAGGGTGATACCAGCGCCTTCAAGCACAGAGCTGGAATTCGCCACCACGGTGACTGTGAGAGACGTCTCTGAGAGGGACAAAGGAGGCAGTTAGAATTTACATAACGATATTCAATATTTCCCTTCCAGATTTACCATGTTAAACTACCAAATTACCATAAAATCCCCTTATAAGGGCCCCACCCCCATTCCCACTCAAACACACATACTTAGAGGCAGCACAGTGATGGGGATATTCTTCGGCCTCTTGCTCTCGCGGTCGGTCATCTCTCCCGACGCCGAGCGTTCCCTCTCGGTCACCCTACAGTTGTATTTCCCACTGTCCTCTGGACGCAGGCGGAAGATCTTGAGCGAGAAGGTGCTGTCGCTGTCCCTCCCCACGCGCAGTTCCCCTCGAATCTCTCGTTGGCTGTATTCTCCGATTAGGGAAGCCACGCCCCCGGGGCTCAGGCTGGCGATCAGGGAGCTGTTGAAGGCCCAGGATACGGCAAACATGCGGTCGGCGGTGTTCTGAGCGTCAATAATGCACCGCAGCTCTGCGCTATCCCCTGCGCTGTAAGTACGGCGGTCTGTGTCCAGACGCACGTTGAACTCCTTATCTATCAGAGAGAGGATTAGAGCCATGAATCCAACGTGTACATAGGACAAGCCGGCATAATATTAACGCAGTACAGACCATCACTGATAGAACATACTACAGCTATGAATTGTCACCATTAGTTTAATGAGAATATTAAATCAATTTCAACTGGCGATAAGTGCAGTATAACATATCTCATGCACAATGTGATTTCTGTATGTTTATTATCAAGATGAATCCATCCGGAGTCATAAGAAGAGCAAAGCAAAAAAAAAGGAGTACATTTGCTCTTGGACAAACCATGTTACAATACAAGGGGTGCAAATTAGTTTATTGCACAAAGTTAAATACTGGTTGATTTTTCATTTAGCACACAAATACTTGATAGCTTTATTTTTATGCTGAAATATAAAGTTGATCTAGGAAATGTCCTACCCCAACTATAAATCTGTCCCCACGTTTTAAATTTACCTCCCCCTCCAATGCAACATGGTTTTGCCAAGGTGTAAAGTTACTCCTTTTTTATACTTAGTTCTCCTAATGACTCAGGCCCATCATGTCAGAACCTGAAGATGACGAAGGAACAAGATTAGGATGGAGGTTTCTGCACCGGAAATCAGTATGATAACCACGTTACCTTTTATATAAGGTTTGATTTAAAATAAATTGTTAAGCTGGGTACACACGGATGTAAATATTGTGCAAATCTCAGGGTTCACAAGCGTTACAGAAATTGCATCAGTGAGTACCCAGCTTTACTTCTGAAACAATTTACTGCAATATTTACAATTCACAAGTTGGATAATGAAATCCTCACTTTCCGAGACCAAATACAACCCCAAAAGGAGAACAGACTCTTCAGAGCTCAACAAACAGGAAACGCCACTGTGTCATTATTTATATAAGCAAAGTAGGGATTAAATCCTTCCTTTGTGCCCAACCAGCACAAAACGTCCTCTTCATCGGTCACGTCCGAGCCTGGGACTGGATCTGTCATGTCACTATTAATGCAGTCTATCACCATGTGCATCTCACACACACACACACACACACGTTATCTTCTCTACCCAACGGTGGATGATACAGAATCTATGTTGCGATGATGTTACATTAAGTGCAATTTCTAATCTGCGTTCACTGGGCATCCAAACTAGCAAAATGACCCTTATCCTGTCAGGGGGGAGATTACAACAATTAAGCTGTGCTTACAGCGTTCTAGCTCCGCTATAGATGTACCATCCTCTAACACGGCTTCACTCTTACCTGCCGGCTGGACAGTGACCTCTGACCCCTCCGATTCCTTCTTTGTCATGGCAAACCAGGACCCATCCGGGTCCTCAATCCACTCGGTTCCCTGGCAGAAGAGCTCGCCCTGGTCAGATGTCTGCAGGTTGTACAGGGTGAGACGGAAGGTGCTGTTGCCCACTTTATCCAGCCTCACGTCCCCCACAGAGAATCGCTGAGTGTAGGACGGCCCAGGCAGCAGAGAGAAATCCCGAGTTAGAGAGATGACCTCGTCCGTCTGTTCCCCCGCCCGGCGGTACCAGGAGACAGAGAGGTGGGTGTGCTGAGAGGAGCTGCGGGTCACCTCACAGGACAACTGTAGAGAGCCTCCCTCCACCTTCTGTAGGGTCTGAGCTGAAGATGAGACAACCAGGGAATCCGGAATGACTGCGGACAGAGGACAAGTCATTAAGTGCTGTATGGACAGAAGTTGTTTAACAACGAGCAGTAGTGTATTTCTATCGTACAAAATGCTGTGATTAGGCATCATGTGGGGTGTAACCTTCCATCACCAAAACCACACCAAGATGACTGACCAATCAACTTACCATGACTCCCCCCCCCCCCCCCCAATAATATCTGACTGTACCCCACTACCATGTACTGCACACAGATGGCTGAATCCTCCCGGTTACATAGTTCTGAACCCCAATTATATTTGAATCCCCTAAATAACAGACTGAGCCCAGATAATCTGTGAATCCCCCTGTCCCCTCCGCGAACAACCAGCACTGTGGGAACCTGAGTCATGATAAGTTTGAATATCCCAGTTGCATACAAGGACCCCAATAATAATTTGGACACCTTAGTAACACACACTGGACCCCAGTAATTCCACAGTGATATACATTATGTGTATGACAAGGAGGAGACCTGGAGCACACAGGAAGCTATATATATATATATATATAGATATAGATATAGATATAGAGAGAGAGAGAGAGACCGACCAGTGGGGGCCGGGGGGGGGTTATAAGCTCCAGAACGATGTGGTGGTAGAAGAGGAGGGGGGAGGACAGATGTTGAGCAGCGCAGGGACAGGTGGGATTACAGTAAGCAGCCTGTGTGACAGGTGGGCATCAGGCAGAGGAAATAATCTGATGTGCCCAGGGGCGAGGCCAGCACCACTCCTTAACCCCTTCACTGCCGAGGACATCACATTCCACTATCTATTATCAGATAATAGACCTGGGTACATGTACTGCTCCCTGACAGCCAGACCCACCACCACTCCTAGGAGAACTCCACAGCACAGGGCCCAGGGCCCGGGGCCACGATGTGTGAATCATATGTCAGTGATCCACAGACACCACACAACGCGTCTGGGGTAGCAGAGAGGCACAGTGCACTGTGGCGCAGACATTACACACTCGTGCCGGTTTAGCAGAATACAGGAATATAATCCAGCATATTACGGTGTCTGCTATCTGCCCCCCTTATCTCTGATCACACACCAGGGTCCCCCAAGCCTCAGACACAGCTTCTGCCAAGAAACAAGCTCAACATAACGGCCCATTAACTATTTATGTGCAAGCAGGGAAGAATGCATGTGGAATGCCGGGGGAGACCTGATCCAAAAACTCTGGGGCCCAATGGACATGACAGGAGGGGAAGAGAGAGAGATGGGAGCAAGAGAGCGAGATAGACACTCGCACAGAGGAGAGCGAGCGAGCGCCACAATCGCACAGAGGAGAGCGAGCGAGCGAGCCAAATCGATCAGAGGAGAGCGAGCGAGAGCGCCAAATCGATCAGAGGAGAGCGAGCGAGCGCGCCAAATCGATCAGAGGAGAGCGAGCGAGCGAGACAATCGCACAGAGGAGAGCGAGCGAGCGAGACAATCGCACAGAGGAGAGCGAGCGAGCGAGACAATCGCACAGAGGAGAGCGAGCGAGCGAGACAATCGCACAGAGGAGAGCGAGCGAGCGAGACAATCGCACAGAGGAGAGCGAGCGAGCGAGACAATCGCACAGAGGAGAGCGAGCGAGAGAGACAATCGCACAGAGGAGAGCGAGCGAGAGAGAGACAATCGCACAGAGGAGAGCGAGCGAGAGAGAGACAATCGCACAGAGGAGAGCGAGCGAGCGAGACAATCGCACAGAGGAGAGCGAGCGAGAGAGAGAGACAATCGCACAGAGGAGAGCGAGCGAGACAATCGCACAGAGGAGAGCGAGCGAGCGAGAGAGACAATCGCACAGAGGCGAGCGAGCGAGAGAGACAATCGCACAGAGGAGAGCGAGCGAGAGAGACAATCGCACAGAGGAGAGCGAGCGAGAGAGACAATCGCACAGAGGAGAGCGAGCGAGAGAGACAATCGCACAGAGGAGAGCGAGCGAGAGAGACAATCGCACAGAGGAGAGCGAGCGAGAGAGCGAGACAATCGCACAGAGGAGAGCGAGCGAGAGAGAGAGACAATCGCACAGAGGAGAGCGAGCGAGACAATCGCACAGAGGAGAGCGAGCGAGACAATCGCACAGAGGAGGGCGGGCGAGCGAGCGAGACAATCGCACAGAGGAGGGCGGGCGAGCGAGAGAGACAATCGCACAGAGGAGGGCGAGCGAGCGAGAGAGACAATCGCACAGAGGAGGGCGAGCGAGCGAGAGAGACAATCGCACAGAGGAGGGCGAGCGAGCGAGAGAGACAATCGCACAGAGGAGGGCGGGCGAGCGAGAGAGACAATCGCACAGAGGAGGGCGGGCGAGCGAGAGAGACAATCGCACAGAGGAGGGCGGGCGAGCGAGAGAGACAATCGCACAGAGGAGGGCGGGCGAGCGAGCGAGACAATCGCACAGAGGAGGGCGGGCGAGCGAGCGAGCGAGACAATCGCACAGAGGAGGGCGGGCGAGCGAGCGAGACAATCGCACAGAGGAGGGCGGGCGAGCGAGAGAGACAATCGCACAAAGGAGGGCGGGCGAGCGAGCGAGAGAGACAATCGCACAGAGGAGGGCGGGCGAGCGAGCGAGAGAGACAATCGCACAGAGGAGGGCGGGCGAGCGAGCGAGGGAGACAATCGCACAGAGGAGGGCGGGCGAGCGAGCGAGGGAGACAATCGCACAGAGGAGGGCGGGCGAGCGAGGGAGACAATCGCACAGAGGAGGGCGGGCGGGCGAGCGAGCGAGACAATCGCACAGAGGAGGGCGGGCGAGCGAGCGAGCGAGACAATCGCACAGAGGAGGGCGGGCGAGCGAGCGAGACAATCGCACAGAGGAGGGCGGGCGAGCGAGCGAGAGAGACAATCGCACAGAGGAGGGCGGGCGAGCGAGCGAGAGAGACAATCGCACAGAGGAGGGCGGGCGAGCGAGCGAGAGAGACAATCGCACAGAGGAGGGCGGGCGAGCGAGCGAGAGAGACAATCGCACAGAGGAGGGCGGGCGAGCGAGCGAGAGAGACAATCGCACAGAGGAGGGCGGGCGAGCGAGCGAGACAATCGCACAGAGGAGGGCGGGCGAGCGAGCGAGAGAGACAATCGCACAGAGGAGGGCGGGCGAGCGAGCGAGAGAGACAATCGCACAGAGGAGGGCGGGCGAGCGAGCGAGAGAGACAATCGCACAGAGGAGGGCGGTGCGAGCGAGCGAGAGAGACAATCGCACAGAGGAGGGCGGGCGAGCGAGCGAGCGAGACAATCGCACAGAGGAGGGCGGGCGAGCGAGCGAGAGAGACAATCGCACAGAGGAGGGCGGGCGAGCGAGCGAGAGAGACAATCGCACAGAGGAGGGCGGGCGAGCGAGCGAGAGAGACAATCGCACAGAGGAGGGCGGGCGAGCGAGCGAGAGAGACAATCGCACAGAGGAGGGCGGGCGAGCGAGCGAGAGAGACAATCGCACAGAGGAGGGCGGGCGAGCGAGCGAGAGAGACAATCGCACAGAGGAGGGCGGGCGAGCGAGCGAGAGAGACAATCGCACAGAGGAGGGCGAGCGAGCGAGAGAGACAATCGCACAGAGGAGGGCGAGCGAGCGAGAGAGACAATCGCACAGAGGAGGGCGAGCGAGCGAGAGAGACAATCGCACAGAGGAGGGCGAGCGAGCGAGAGAGACAATCGCACAGAGGAGGGCGAGCGAGCGAGAGAGACAATCGCACAGAGGAGGGCGAGCGAGAGAGACAATCGCACAGAGGAGGGCGAGCGAGAGAGACAATCGCACAGAGGAGGGCGAGCGAGAGAGACAATCGCACAGAGGAGGGCGAGCGAGAGAGACAATCGCACAGAGGAGGGCGAGCGAGAGAGACAATCGCACAGAGGAGGGCGAGCGAGAGAGACAATCGCACAGAGGAGGGCGAGCGAGAGAGACAATCGCACAGAGGAGGGCGAGCGAGAGAGACAATCGCACAGAGGAGGGCGAGCGAGAGAGACAATCGCACAGAGGAGGGCGAGCGAGAGAGACAATCGCACAGAGGAGGGCGAGCGAGAGAGACAATCGCACAGAGGAGAGCGAGCGAGAGAGACAATCGCACAGAGGAGAGCGAGAGAGACAATCACACAGAGGAGAGCGAGCGAGAGAGGCAATCGCACAGAGGAGAGCGAGAGAGACAATCGCACAGAGGAGAGCGAGCGAGAGAGGCAATCGCACAGAGGAGAGCGAGCGAGAGAGGCAATCGCACAGAGGAGAGCGAGCGAGAGAGGCAATCGCACAGAGGAGAGCGAGCGAGACAATCGCACAGAGGAGAGCGAGCGAGAGAGACAATCGCACAGAGTTGGGACACACTAGTGCCGCGGATAACAAGTCGCAAAAAGCCATATACACCCCACTTCTTATTTCTTACCGCTCAGGTTCATCTTGGCGCTGTAGCTGCCATGATACGAGGGGTCGGTGTTGGGCGTGTGACATTCGTACTCTCCGGCGTCTCGTTCCTGCAGCTGTTGGATGTGTAACACCGTGTGGTCCCCGGACACTCTCTCCACATATACGTCCCCGCTGTGGACACGCTGGGTGTATATCGCGTAGGAGAAAGAGGGGTCTCCTGTGCCCACCACCTGGACCTCTCTGTCAGGGGCCGATGGCAGGTAGATGGAGTAGAGAAAGTTTTGCTCGGAAGGGCCCTGGTAGCCCCTCACCTTGCACCAGATACTAATGTGAGAGCCCACGGTCCGGTACAGGGGCCCCTGCTGAACGATGACCTGTCGCTGGGCCCAGGACACGCCTGTGAGGAAGACACATACAGAGAATTGGCATACAGTGTAAACATGATACCTTCTGCATGTTAATAAAGTTATATAGATTCCCTTATAACAAATCACATTACTATCCAATGCATCTGTGCAGTGTGCCCCAGGGCGTGCGGAGACAGCGGCTGATCTCACCCCAATGTGGGTGCTGGTCCTTATGACATAACAAGGGCTAAGTACATGTCACCTATTATTAAGTAAATATTTCATCAAATATATCCGACAGATTCATTTAACGGTGCTCGTAAGACCGCTTTACAGACAAGCATGGAAGGAACGATAGAGATCTCCTTGTGGGCAGATTAATAGACGCAGTGTATCGGCTTAGGGTCTATAAGAATATACAGTACATATTAACAAAACCAACTTCCACTGGTGCTCACGAGGGATTGAACAGAATGGTCGTCCTGCGTATAACTCTCCAGCTAATTTAGGAGCCAGCTAAGTGCGCTGTGTAACATTTACATTACTAATAAACATGGGATTTACAAAACACGGCTCTTATTTGTAACAGAGGTGACCAGAAAAAACAGAGCGATTTAATGAAAATTTCCTGGGAATTGGGCGACATAATTGATAGTAACCAGCGAGTTACACAGGAAGAAGCAGCCTACAGAGCAGGGTGTGGAGAACAGTAATCAGGGGTGTAACTAGAGTTAAGGGTCCCCATGGGTTCTAGTTTAGTGGCTCCCCAACCTTTCTGTGAGTGCTCCACCTTCTGCTGAGAGATTTGGGGAACACCAGAGATCCATTTCCCTCCAAGCAGAATGTGGGTTACATGGACGCTGTGCTGAGGGTTCAAATCACCGGAGAGGGGAGCAGGGCCCCCGGAACAGCACCAGTGGCAGCCGAGGGGCCCACTTGGGTAGTTACACCCTGGAGGGTGAGGGAAGGGGCACATTGAGATAACATGGCACAGAGAACACCCAAGGGTTAAGCACAAGAGTAAGAAATCACCCTCCAGCCCAACGCATTTGATAAATAATACAAGATCATCTGTCATCGCAACGATCACAGATGTTTTTTCGGGCCCATTTAATAAAAAAATAAATAAAAAAATCATCCTGGGAGAGCGTGTCCGATAGGTGTAATGTAATAGGTAGGGGTGCAGCGCTCTCTGATAGGAGGCTTCATAAAGGCTCTCAGCCATCATTTCACTTACCATAAAACTCCCGCTCTCTCCGGTCCCTATGGTGGCGTTGCTTTGTACATCCATGAACAAGGTCACTCGGGCGCTAGTGATTGGACAGGAGATCAAGTAAGCTGTGGTGAGGGATCCGGACAGCTCTCTACCGCAATGCTCTCCCCATAGGATTCAATGGCCAACGCCATCTGAGGCCTTGTTAAATCACGCTAAACAATAGTCCCCACAGAAGCCTACATGGACTGTTTTGTGTACGACATCAGTGGGACCACAGCCGATATCAGAGACATCTGCTGTGATCCTTTACTTATAAATAAACTTCAAAACTTTATTTTGCGGTTATCCAGTGAAAACGTCAGGGTATCTAACGCTAACAGCAGCTGGTGCAGGGTATGTGGTGTGACTAGAGCATACAGTCCACTAATTAGGCTGGTCCAAGACGCAGAATGTGACCTTTACTCTCCTGTATCAAACTCCTACTGACAATAGGCCATTGTCCTATAGATTGTAAACTTACAAGCAGCGCCCTCTTACCACTTTGTCTGTCTGTCAATTTCCAGTATTGTTTTATTACAGTGTTTGCTCCCAACTGCAAAGCGCTATGGAATATGCTGGAGCTATATAAATAAATGTTAATTAAAAAAATATATATACAGACGACATTGGTTGTGTAAGATACTGGTGGGGTTAATAGAAGCACGGTGGAGGGGAAGTTAAGTATAAATCATATTATAGAACTCCTATACAGTGTACCCCAAAACAGCTCCTGAGATACCGCCGGTGGCATGCCAGCTACGCTTCCCGTTCTACAGTCACTGGTTCATGTATCCGGTCTCCACCTCACGTCTCTCCTCATTCCCATGAGTTCGATTCCCGACCATGGCCTTATCTGTGTAGAGTTTGTATGTTCTCCACGTGTTTGCGTGGGTTTCCTCCGGGTGCTCCGGTTTCCTCCCATTCACCAATAACATACTGGTAGGTTAATTGGCCACTATCAAAATTGACCCTAGACTCTCACTCTCTGTCTGTCTGTCTCCCTGTCTTTGTGTGTCTATAGTAGTAAATTTAGACTGTAAGCCCCAATGGGGCAGGGACTGATGTGAGTGAGTTCTCTGTACAGCGCTGCGGAATTAGTGGTGCTATATAAATAAATGGTGATTCCCAACACACCTACCTCTGGTCAGTATAAAGTGAGAGAGGGAGAGAGACAGGTGAATAGATGACAGCTCTCTATAGAGAGTCACACAGAGACAGCTCCTACATGGTGTGACAAGACACAGGAGACGGGGTGACAACAGGTCACGTATAATATACAGGACAGGGCGTATTATCGCCCTGATGCTCAAGGACACGGATTCCTCACTGATGTGTGTGAATGTTCTCACGCCTGTGTGGCCCTCCCCCCAACACACAGCTGGAGGATGGGGCCCAGGGGGTTCGAGAAAGAGGGGAGGGGGCCAGGTCAAAATTTGTGAAACCAACAAGATACCGGCACATTATTTACATATAACGCTCCCAGAACCTGTACAAATAATAGACAGACACAGGGAGGGGACACGGCCCAGCAGCCAGAGACCCTCACTCACATTATCACTGGTAACTACCGGGGTCATGGATGCTGCCACAGACGTACGCACATACAGCGTATAAATATATATTTATTACACCCACATACTGTATCAGCCAGAATATTTGGGACTTTTCCAGAGAAGGGTTTTTTCTGCAATCTGGAGCACAACGCTTAAAATAAACTAATTGCATTTAACCATCTCAATTCCCGACCACGGCCTTATCTGTGTGGAGTTTGTATGTTCTCCCCGTGTGTGCGTGGGTTTCCTCCGGGTGCTCCGGTTTCCTCCCACACTCCAAAAACATACTGGTAGGTTAATTGGCTGCTATCAATATTGACCCTAGTCTCTCTCTGTCTGTCTGTCTGTGAGTGAGTGAGTGTGTGTCTCTGTGTATATTAGGGAATTTAGACTGTAAGCTCCTATGGGGCAGGGACTGATGTGAGCGAGTTCTCTGTACAGCGCTGCGGAATCAGTGGCGCTATATAAATAAGTGGTGATGATGATGATGAACCATTTCCCGCCCATGACCACACGGCCATACCATTATCTTATTAGCTGGTTTATGACAGCTCCTCACAGTGGCTGCAGGAGGGGTAAACCATGCGACGTTATCACAGAGGAGTAATATATACTTTGTTCTACGTTTCCCCAATGCCTGGTAACAAGATAATGTACATGCTAATCTGTGGGTACAATTACATTGTACTATACACGGAGTACAAGCCTGTACGCCCCAGATCACACAACCCTTCCAATCCCAGCAGATAAACCATCTCGAATAAAAAGAATTAGATATATTATCATTAAACAAATCACACACCGCTCATTACCATAACTGAGACACCGAGCAGCACTGGCGTCCTGGGGAAGGATGAGCCGTTGCTATGGGAACGCAGAGCGCACGGCATATGAGCCAACAGACTGATATATAATGTGATTTTATCTGCGGTCCCCTGTGATCTACTGATGGGGGATACGGTACCGCGCTCCGGGGTGTGGTGGTTACAGCGCAGCCAAAGTTCTCTCGCTCTTTCCGTTGCTGCGTTCAATAGAACAATCCCAGAGAGGATGTAATCAGCGCAGACCAGGACTCGGATCGGTTTACAGAGGTGGCGGGGGAATCGGATACGGGACAAGGACGGATAATACGAGGAGAGAAGCCGTAATAACGGGACAATCAATAAATACAGTAGTGAAATGCTATTCAACAGTGCTGCATTAAAGGGCTATAAAATATTACAGCTATTGAGCGCTGATAGTTAGCGCAGGCGCCAGAACGGAATAATCGCCCCCGGGTCTCGGACATGGCGCAAACATCACCTGTCCGGAAACACAATACAGGTGTTATAATAACACTGCAGTCAGATAGAAAAGGAGAAATAAAAATGCATAGGAATATGTGACAGCGTGGAGGCAGCCATGTTGTGCCCTCCAGCAATATGAGCATGCAGCCTATAAATGAAGCAGAATCCAGCGACAACCAAGAGCAAACGGCCTCCAAGGCGGCTCACAAAGCGCCTCCGTTATGTCACCAGCTTCTAGGATTATGACTTATATGGCGCTACCATACTAGGCAGCGATGTACAGACGATATTGTGTCATTCACGTCAGTTTCAGGAGGTATAAAAGACAAAGACAAGAATTTTGGAGGAGGTGGCAGCACGCGCCGCGCTCCTTCAAACCAATCCGCTTTGTTCTGCGTCTCACATGTTAATAAAATAAATTAAAATATGATAAGTAACGGAGCCGATCTCACAATTCTAGATTTGCGCCGTTCTTGTTACGTTAATGGATGCGACCAGTAGAACAAGAACGTACTGGGAAATGCACACATTCGTTCCCGTGCGCTTGTAGCCATTTTCCCAGGACCTGTGTGACTGAGCCCTCACATAATTGTAATAAACTTGTAAACGCCATCTAACTGTCCCCTTTCCTAGATTGTAATACATTTAATTGCCCATAGAGCGATGACATAAGTTCAGGATTGCAGACCGCCGCAAAGTGTATGCAGACGTCCATAAAATCTGGATTATAACTCTCCCAAGTCATCGAATATTCCCCTATATGCATAAAGACTTTGCCCACTTTATTATAACCTCCCATGTGTAGTATACAGGGCATCCCACTGGGAACGCCAATCTTCCTCGAGGACGGGAACTCATTCCCTAAAAACTGCTTCATATTTTTCTTTACTACACCCTTAACGGGAACGGCGATGGCGGAAAAATGTGGATTTGTAGAAATTCTGGAAATGTTAATCTATATCCAGGGATTCTATAAGTGACATATTTAACACCCACCCCCTGGGACACATACACACGGAGCTAAAAGCTCTTCCATAGATTACGCTACATTAAATATTCATGTCCCAGCAGGAGACGATCAATTTTACTCTCGCAGCATTAAAGGAAACTTCCCTCAGATTCGACTCCCAACATCTCGCCTGCGGTAACCTAACCAAGGTCAAAATACCCAAACACGTTCTTTAGACGGGGCCACGTTGTATGTAATAAGATCCCCTTCATATCCAGCATGGTGTAATTTATAAATCACAGCACGTTCCGGGGTAACGGGGACAGCATATTAGGTAATTATAGCCAGGAAGTGATACGGACCAGGAATGCAATAGTCCAGGAGGGAAGTGATCAGGACAATATGATGAGCGACACGGATCGTGAGCAATTCTGGTATCACCGAGAGCGAGTCGGTGTTACTCCATTACATATGGCCATCCCTCGGTATTACAGACCCAGTAACCACTAATGACCAAAGACTGAGGGAATCCATAAAACCTGACCTGTTTACCACAATGTCTGTGTGTCCCTGTGCATGTAGTGTAATGTTACACAAGGCCTGATGGGGTGTAGGAGTCAGGTGAAAGGAGAACGCACAAATGCAAATTTAGGGGTATCATCTTATGTACGTGCAGGGCCTAATTAAGGCTTCAGGCCGCCCCAGGCTAATATGCTCATAGCACCCCCCCGCCTTCTATGCCAGACTAATATCATCATCATCATCATTTATTTATATAGCGCCAACATATTCCGTAGCGCTTTACAATTGGGGACAAACATAGTAAACTAATAATCAAACTGGGTAAAACAGACAAAGAGGTGAGAAGGCCCTGCTCGCAAGCTTACAATCTATGGGACAATGGGAGTTTGATACAGGAGGTTAAATCTACATTTTGCATTTTGGCCCAGCCAGACTGCAAAGGTAAAAGTGACTCATAAGCTAAATGATCCCGTCACACAACAATGTTGGTCAGGGGGTAGTTGTCTTGTGTAAAATTGTGCAACGGGTGGTAATTGGGTAATGTAGTGAGGTTAACAGGGTGGTTGAGGAATATTATAAGCTTGCCTGAAGATGTGGGTTTTCAGAGAACACTTGAAAGTTTGTAGACCAGAGGTAGGTAAAAATGAACTTGTCCTTAATTTCAAATCTGGCTTCCTTCACCCCCCCGCCCATGATGTTTATATGCCCTTCTTCTCAAAAGTCAACTCCCCTTGGCTTTATAAAAGGGTCACGGCGATCTAAGCCACTCATTCCCTCTTCTGTATAGCAGAACAGAGGTGTGAACTAGCACTTCTGAGGGTGAAGGGGGCTGTCACTCCTGCGCCAGTCGCCATTGTTTCTCCTACTCCCTTATCCGCAACCACCTGCCCAAGGATGACTCACTGTCTTCAGCCTTTACCATGGCAATACGACAAGATTAAGACCTTACTACATTTTCCTTTAATGTTTTCTATATACTTTGGAGAAGAACTGCTCTTATATTTTAAAATTAATTTCAGCTTATACCTCTGCCTGTCACAATTTGTCACTGTCAAAAATATGGAGAACCCTTCCCCTCAACCCCAAAGACCTTGCGCCCTAGGCTACAACCTAGTCAGCCTATTGGATAATCAGAGCCTGTGTGTATTTACAATGTGACATGAATTCAGAGGACAAAGCGGCTTTATTACTGGGTAATGAAGACAGAAAGTGAGACATATGGACATCAGTAGTGACTGCCATAACATTACACACAGGAGGCCCATTTTCCTCCTATTCATCAATAATATAATTACTGGCTGGCGCTTAGTGGATGAACAGGCCTCTAGATGTAACATATGTGCCCCCTGCCCACGTTTCCGTCATGTCGCCTCCTCCCCACCGGCATACGCTCCATGGCGCTAACCTCCCTCGTCTGCGTGTGTAGAACAAATACGTTTAGTGTAGCAGCCATTGTTCATTCATACGGGAGCTAGACAGTGAAATAGGGGTCAGTCCGGCATATAAACACCAGCAGAAATCTGCCTCTGAACATAGAGGAAGGATCGCAGGGATGAGAATACCAACGACTCACAGAAAACAGAATAAATTCTAAAGAGGGTAACGTTCCTCCATCTCACCCACAATAACAGCGTTAGAGGGAGAGGGTAACACTGGGAGAGACGAGGGGACGGAGCAGAAACAAACTAGGAGTAAAGGAGCCAAAAAAACGGGCGATACGGAATTGTGTCTGGGAAACCGCAAGAATTTAGTCCATGGACGTGTGATAAGGAATCACGGAGATGGAATACACTAGTCTTATTCTGACAATCTACTGCAATTTTGTTACAATGTAAAGTATGATGGAGTACTTCCTACAATTCTCAAACAGTTGGTAAAAGGGAGTGGATTTTTGACAATAGCTCAAATAGCAAAGTGCAGCACGTTTGAGTCTTGGTGTGACAACACTTGTCAATTGTAAATCATCCCAATCTGCTCAGAACTGTCCTGTTACCTAGAAGACTGCAAACTTGTCACTCAGCCCCTGAGTAATGCAAGATAGAGAAGCTCTACCCTCCTAAGCATTTTAGGGGCATCAGAAAAGGGAAGAGCATAAACACTAAATTATTAAGCTCCCTGACAGAGGTGTTGAGATATTTATACACGAGAGACGTGGACACACTGGGCTGGGGCGGACATCTGCGCCAGCAGCCATCTCTGCGGTCACATGTTATAATGGGTCTGAAATAAACAGGAAACTGAGAAGCTGACATTCCTACACAATAAACATCCCGTATTTATAAATCAGAAGCCAAAATGATCAACATTAAATCACACATTAATCACACTCCATGAAAGTACACCATCTCTAGAAATCACAAGACTGGGGCCCAAACCCAACGTCCAGGGCCACAAGACCATGAGACATCCAGCGATTGCCACTAGACGGCGTGACATGAAATAAGGATTTGTCCAGCAATGTGTTATGAATAAATTGCGTTATATTTACTGTGTCGCCCAAGAGCACCGACGCAAACAAGAATCTTCTGTCGTACAGAACTAGAATGTCGCTTTATCTCTCATTTATGTACATTACGTATTTCTGTGCGATATAATCAGTACACTGTACATACCACCGGCAAGGGGGGGGGGGGGGGGGGGAGTAAAGCACCATTGAAGCGATAGACTGATGATTAGTAAATGTAAACAGACCTTGTGCTATGGGCTCTGTTCCTCTAATAGATCAGAGAAAACTTATAATTTGTTACAGTTTATGCAAGTGTGGTGGAGTAACGGGTAATGGGGTGTAAAGGGTTAGTATAGGTGCACGGGGCAGCGGGTGATCGGGTGTGTAGGTGCACAGGGCACCGGGTGATGGGGTGTACAGGGTTACTATAGGTGCACAGGGCACCGGGTGATGGGGTGTACAGGGTTACTATAGGTGTGCGGGGCACAGGTACAGTAACCTGTCTGCACACTACATATTGACAGGAAGTACTTACCTGCCCTCAGGTGTTTGGTGATCAAACTAGTGTGACCCTGAGACAGTGCTGGGGGTGGAGGTGGTGACGGGGGAATGACGGATCCAGTGACTCAGTCAGTGAATCAGAATTTTCTGTGAACCTAGAATCCGGTCTCCTAACCCCTTCTGTGCCAGTCCCCAGCCAATCCCAGCATCCCTTAGTCGTGTTAACCCCTTCTGTGCCAGTCCCCAGCATCCCTTAGTCATGTTAACCCCTTCTGTGCCAGTCACATACAAATCAATGAATTACATATGCATATTAACCCCTCCTTTGTCAGTCGCCTTCAAAACCTGACACCCCCCATATTCATATTAACCCCTTCTGTGCTAGATGCTCACGTAGACCAGCATCTTGTATTCTTATTAACTCCTTATCTGCCAATTGCCTTCAAAGCCTGGCATGTTGTATTCATATTAACCACTTCTGTGCTAGTTGCCTACAAAGCCCCACAATTCATATTAACTCTTCAATGTCAGGGGCTGCATTTTGTATTCATATTAACCCCTCCCATACCTTGCACAAACAGAACATTACATTGTGTATTCATATTAACCTCTACTGTGCCAGGCATCTGCAGAGCACTGCATCTGGCATTCTCTATTCATATTAACCCCTTGTGTATTAGGCCCTGCATCTTGCATTCATATTATCCAGTTTAATGTCAGGAACATAAAGAGTATAGGACCATCTGTCCACAGTAACCCTTACTACGCCAGACACAAGCAGAGCATTGGATCCTGCATCCATATTAACCTCTTCTGTTCCACATAACAGAGCACTGTGTCACCATTGTCTGGATGGACCCATCGTGTGTCATACACAGATTATTGTATCTTCTATACACATTAACCCCTTTCCTGCAGACAATACACAGAGTAAAGCAGCCTGTACTCATATCAACTTATGTCACACACAGCGCTGCAGAACATTACATACAGGAGCACAATGTGCAGCACATCTCACTACAGAGCAACTAGTTCCCCAAAAATATCTGCCCCGCCAGTGTCACAATCTGCCCCGCCAGTCAAGGTTTAACTCTTCCAGCATCAAATTAACCAAATTAATGCCAATATATTGTAATCCCCTTAGTCCCTCTGCACTGGATCTACTGCTATTAACCCTTTATAAGCCAGAATAACACCTTTATATACAATGAACGTCACACAGCATTCCTTCTAACCCTCTGTATAAGTAGGTACAGAGGGGCGCACTTACCTACTGCCAGGATCCCAGTAAGGAGCAGCCAGATGCCAGCGATGCCCATGATGGGTTGGGATCACAGTGCCATGTGCTGCCCTAATGCTGGTGGTCTCCGGGGGCCACAGAATATAAATCCAGCAGAGGTCCAGGGATTAGAGGTCAGCAGCACTCAGTCCTAGGGGACACCAAGGGGTGGAGGGGGCACATTATACACATGTAACACAACATTACACCATAACACACAGTGACACAACCTTCACTGACACACAGCATGCTCAACACATGTGCTGTATACACAATAATATCACACACAGCATAGTGTCAGGAGACATATGCACAGGGTCACACATGACACATACACAACACACAGGGTCACACATGACACACACAGTATCACATACACACAGTATATAATATACACACAGGGTCACACACAGTATATAATATACACACACAGTATATAATATACACACAGGGTCACACACAGTATATAATATACACACAGGGTCACACACAGTATATAATATACACACAGGGTCACACAGTATATAATATACACACAGGGTCACACAGTATATAATATACACACACAGTATATAATATACACACAGGGTCACACAGTATATAATATACACACACAGTATATAATATACACACAGGGTCACACAGTATATAATATACACACACAGTACACAGTATACACACACAGTATACACACACAGTACACAGTATACACACACAGTACACACACAGTACACAGTATACACACAGGGTCACACACACACAGTACACAGTATACACACAGGATCACACACAGTACACAGTATACAGTATACACACAGTACACACACACAGTACACACAGTATACACACACAGTACACAGTACACAGTATACACACAGGGTCACACACACACAGTATATAATATACACACCCAGTATACACACAGGGTCACACACCCAGTACACACACAGTACACACACTATACAGTATACACACACCCAGTACACAGTATACAGTATATACACACAGTACACACACACACAGTATACAGTATATACACACAGTACACACACACACACAGTATACAGTATATACACACAGTACACACACACACAGTATATAATATACACACACAGTACACACAGTATATAATATATACACACACAGTATACACACAGTACACAGTATACATATACACACACACAGTACACACAGTACACAGTACACACAGTATACAGTACACAGTATACAGTATACACACACAGTATACAGTATATACACACAGTATACAGTATACACACCCAGTACACACACAGTATACAGTACACAGTATACACACAGGGTCACACACACAGTACACACAGTACACACAGTATACAGTACACAGTATACACACCCAGTACACACACAGTATACAGTATACACACACAGTACACACAGTACACACACAGTATACAGTATACACACACAGTACACACACAGTACACACAGTATACAGTATACACACACAGTACACCCAGTACACACACAGTATACAGTACACAGTATACATATATACACACACACACACCCAGTACACACACAGTACACACACACAGTATACAGTATACACACCCAGTACACACACACACAGTATATAATATACACACACAGTACACACAGTACACACACAGTACACACAGTATATACACACAGTATACAGTATACACACCCAGTACACACACACACAGTATATAATATACACACACAGTACACACAGTACACACACAGTACACACAGTACACACAGTATATACACACAGTACACAGTATACACACCCAGCTCTCTCACAACAGCCACTGATGAAAGAGACTCAATCCCGACTGACAATGAAATCCCAGCCAAGCCCGGCCCCACCCCCAGGACCCAGCTCCTCCCCAGGACGGCCCCACCCACAGAACTCGGTCCCACCCCCAACAATAGACATCCCACTCCCATGACCCAGCCCACCCCAATAACAGACAGCCCGGCCCCACCCCCAGGACGGCCCCACCCCAGGACCAAGCTCCTCCCCCAGGACCCAGCCCGCAGCCGCCCTCTCACAGCTCCGTCTATCTCACCTGGTGGCCACAGCCCGTCCCCGGGAGGAGACCTCACATCTCAGTATGACCGTCTCATGTCTGTCCGGCTACAGCTCTAATGCTGTCCCTGAGACTGATATAAAGATATCCCAATACCCCAGAGAGACAGTCCTGTGAGACAGACCAGCCTCAATACCCCTGAGAGACAGTCCTGTAACATGAGACCCACCCTCACTCCATAGAGACAGTCCTGAGAGACAGACCAACCTCAATACCCCTGAGAGACAGTCCTGTGAGACAGACCAGCCTCAATACCCCTGAGAGACAGTCCTGTGAGACAGACCAACCTCAATACCCCTGAGAGACAGTCCTGTGAGACAGACCAACCTCAATACCCCTGAGAGACAGTCACTCCAGAGAGACAGTCCTGTGAGACAGACCAGCCTCAATACCCCTGAGAGACAGTCCTGTGACAGTGAGACCCACCCTCACTCCAGAGAGACAGTCCTGTGAGACAGACCAGCCTCAATACCCCTGAGAGACAGTCCTGTGACAGTGAGACCCACCCTCACTCCAGAGAGACAGTCCTGTGAGACAGACCAGCCTCAATACCCCTGAGAGACAGTCCTGTGATACAGACCAACCTCAATACCCCTGAGAGACAGTCCTGTGAGACAGACCAACCTCAATATCCTGAGACAGTCACTCCAGAGAGACAGTCCTGAGAGACAGACCAGCCTCAATACCCCTGAGAGACAGTCCTGTAACAGTGAGACCCACCCTCACTCCAGAGAGACAGTCCTGTGAGACAGACCAGCCTCAATACCCCTGAGAGACAGTCCTGTGACAGTGAGACCCACCCTCACTCCAGAGAGACAGTCCTGTGACAGTGAGACCCACCCTCACTCCAGAGAGACAGTCCTGTGAGACAGACCAGCCTCAATACCCCTGAGAGACAGTCACTCCAGAAAGACAGACCAACCTCAATACCCCTGAGAGACAGTCCTGTGAGACAGACCAACCTCAATATCCTGAGACAGTCACTCCAGAGAGACAGTCCTGTGATACAGACCAACCTCAATACCCCTGAGAGACAGTCCTGTGAGACAGACCAACCTCAATACCCCTGAGAGACAGTCCTGTGAGACAGACCAACCTCAATACCCCTGAGAGACAGTCCTGTAACAGTGAGACCCACCCTCACTCCATAGAGACAGTCCTGAGAGACAGTCCTGTGAGACAGACCAACCTCAATATCCCTGAGAGACAGACCAACCTCAATATCCCTGAGAGACAATCCTGTGAGACAGACCAACCTCAATATCCCTGAGAGACAGACCAACCTCAATATCCCTGAGAGACAGTCCTGTGAGACAGACCAACCTCAATATCCCTGAAAGACAGACCAACCTCAATATCCCTGAGAGACAGACCAACCTCAATATCCCTGAGAGACAGTCCTGTGAGACAGACCAACCTCAATATCCCTGAGAGACAGTCCTGTGAGACAGACCAACCTTAATACCCCTGAGAGACAGTCCTGTGAGACAGACCAACCTCAATATCCCTGAGAGACAGTCCTGTGAGACAGACCAACCTTAATACCCCTGAGAGACAGTCCTGTGAGACAGACCAACCTCAATATCCCTGAGAGACAGTCCTGTAACAGTGAGACCCACCCTCACTCCAGAGAGACAGTCCTGTGAGACAGACCAACCTCAATATCCCTGAGAGACAGTCCTGTAACAGTGAGACCCACCCTCACTCCAGAGAGACAGTCCTGTGAGACAGACCAACCTCAATATCCCTGAGAGACAGTCCTGTAACAGTGAGACCCACCCTCACTCCAGAGAGACAGTCCTGTGAGACAGACCAACCTCAATACCCCTGAGAGACCGTTCTGTAACAATGAATAAACCCATTTCTTGCAGATCTTCCAACCACATATATCCCATAGAGACAGTCCAATGACACCCAACATTTTAGAGACAGCCTGAGATATCCCAGAGGCAATCTTACAACAGTCCGCTGGTGCACACAGTGATCTGACCTGGCGCGGGGTCACTGGACGGTCTGGACCCCATAGACGAGGTAAGTTAACGCCATCCTGAGCTTTGCTTTTTGCTGTTTGATAAATTACTCAGCTCACAGTCCACAAAAAGGTCTTTGGATACTGCGGTAACTGACTAAAAGTAAATTAATCTCTGATTTCTCCTGTGTTAACCCCTTGATGAATGGAAAGAAGAGCTTTACCAGCCAATCTCTGGAGGAAGCAGCCATTATATATGGTCATCGCTGATTCATAAATAGACCCCAGTGTGTGAGATATATACAGGGCAGAAATCACCATTGTTATTACATTTACTGTGCAGATGGAACTAGGGGATATTATCATATTTACCCTGATATATAGTATGTAGCATCATCAATATGCACAACAGATCAATACAGCATGCAGAAAATGTATATCTGCCTATGCTGCCCCTTGTCCCAAGTCTGATCGTTTCTGATGTCGCTGCTGCAGGAACATGGCGGCACACACAGGCCCATCCTGCCCCTTGGTCCAAAAGGGACATTATTCAATGTCACAGTGACCAGATGATGAAAGCACACACAGGCCCATCCTTCCGCTTAGTCCAGTCCGGACCTATTCCGATGTTACTATGACCAGAAGATGACACACACACATGTCCGTCGGCTGGAGCCGGATCTTATCCGATGATACTGTGACCAAGAAGTGGCGGCACACACAGGCCCATCCTGCCTCATGGCCCAAGCTGGGTCTTATCTGATGTCACTGCAACCAGAAGATGACGACACACACAGGCCCATCCTGCCTCATGGCCCAAGCTGGGTCTTATCTGATGTCACTGCAAACAGAAGATGACGGCACACCCAGGCCTATCCTGCCTCATGGCCCAAGCTGGGTCTTATCTGATGTCACTGCTACCAGAAGATGACGACATACACAGGCCTATCCTGCCTCAAGGCCCAAGCTGGGTCTTATCTGATGTCACTGCAACCAGAAGATAACAACATACCCAGGCCTATCCTGCCTCATTGCCCAAGCTGGGTCTTATCTGATGTCACTGCAACCAGAAGATGACGGCATACCCAGGCCTATCCTGCCTCATGGCCCAAGCTATGGTCTTATCTGATGTCACTGCAACCAGAAGATAACAACATACCCAGGCCTATCCTGCCTCATTGCCCAAGCTGGGTCTTATCTGATGTCACTGCAACCAGAAGATGACGACATACCCAGGCCTATCCTGCCTCATGGCCCAAGCTATGGTCTTATCTGATGTCACTGCAACCAGAAGATGACGACACACCCAGGCCTATCCTGCCTCATTGCCCAAGCTGGGTCTTATCTGATGTCACTGCAACCAGAAGATGACGACATACCCAGGCCTATCCTGCCTCATGGCCCAAGCTATGGTCTTATCTGATGTCACTGCAACCAGAAGATGACGACACACCCAGGCCTATCCTGCCTCATGGCCCAAGGTGGGTCTTATCTGATGTCACTGCAACCAGAAGATGACGACATACCCAGGCCTATCCTGCCTCATGGCCCAAGCTATGGTCTTATCTGATGTCACTGCAACCAGAAGATGACGACATACACAGACCTATCCTGCCTCATTGCCCAAGGTGGGTCTTATCTGATGTCACTGCAACCAGAAGATGACGACATACACAGGCCTATCCTGCCCCTCAGGCCAAGCTGGACCTTATCCGATGTTACTATGACAGAAGACGACAGGCCTACAGTGGCCATCTTCTGATCTTATTTATCATCATGTCTGATAATGATCCAATTGATTTGGAACAAACTATTACCAGACATTGTGGTTGTTTTGGGTCCAATTGCCCATTCTCTCTACCCGTGTTACAGCATGTGGGAATGGCTTAATTTCTTCATTTACATTTATGTTCCTTATCCCTGACATCATATGAATCTGTGATCTTGGTGGTAATAATACTATAATACAATATGTAATCGTACACACTTTTCCCATAACTGGACACAATATTGTATTTCACAGAGCATCTCATACGTAGAAACCAAGAATAATCCCCAAACTGGATCTGTTTTAACTCTTTATTATGAACGCCAGTGTGCTCACATGATGGAATTTGCGCCTTTTGAAAAGGACATACATGGAACTTACTCTCCCGCCGTGCTGCTTGTTCTCTTCCCTTGACATTATAGTTTTACATGGTTTTCTGGGAATGTAAAAGCAAATTCTCTATTTATGGATTTTACCATTGATCTGCATATTGTTCCACTTGCTGTTTATTACAGGAGACAGGATGCCCCTTCCCAGACAGGTAATCAGTCCAATCTATCACTCTGTGCCGATTATTCCCAGAATCCACCACGAGTGTGTACCGGGGGGCATAGACATGATGGAGTGATAGTAGCACTGATTAGGGGGCCCATATACATAATGGAGTGATAGTAGCACTGATTAGGGGGCCCATAGACATGATGGAGTGATAACAGCGCTGATTAGGGGGCCCATAGACGTGATGGAGTGATAGCAGCACTGATTCGGGGGCCCATAGACGTGATGGAGTGATAGCAGCACTGATTCGGGGCCCATAGACGTGATGGAGCTATAGTTGCACTGATTAGGGGGGCCATAGACATGATGGAGCGATAGTTGCACTGATTACGGGGCCCATAGACATGATGGAGCGATAGTAGCACTGATTAGGGGCCCATAGACATGATGGAGTGATAGTAGCTGTGATTCGGGGGCCCATAGACATGATGGAGTGATAGCCGCACTGATTCGGGGGCCCATAGACGTGATGGAGTGATAGCAGCACTGATTCGGGGCCCATAGACGTTATGGAGCTATAGTTGCACTGATTAGGGGGGCCATAGACATGATGGAGCGATAGTTGCACTGATTACGGGGCCCATAGACATGATGGAGCGATAGTAGCACTGATTAGGGGCCCATAGACATGATGGAGTGATAGTAGCTGTGATTCGGGGGCCCATAGACATGATGGAGTGATAGCAGCACTGATTAGGGGCCCATAGACATGATGGAGTGATAGTAGCACTGATGAGGGGGGGCCCATAGACATGATGGAGTGATAGTACCACTGATTAGGGGGCCCATAGACGTGATGGAGTGATAGTAGCACTGATTAGGGGGGCCCATAGACATGATGGAGTGATAGTAGCACTGATTAGGGGGCCCATAGACGTGATGGAGTGATAGTAGCACTGATTACGGGGCCCATAGACGTGATGGAGTGATAGTAGCACTGATTACGGGGCCCATAGACGTGATGGAGTGATAGTAGCACTGATTACGGGGCCCATAGACGTGATGGAGTGATAGTAGCACTGATTAGGGGGGGCCCATAGACATGATGGAGTGATAGTAGCACTGATTAGGGGGGGCCCATAGACGTGATGGAGTGATAGTAGCACTGATTAGGGGGCCCATTAGACATGATGGAGCGATAGTAGCACTGATTACGGGGCCCATAGATGTGATGGAGTGATAGTAGCACTGATTACGGGGCCCATAGACGTGATGGAGTGATAGTAGCACTGATTAGGGGGCCCATAGACGTGATGGAGCGATAGTAGCACTGATTATGGGGCCCATAGACGTGATGGAGTGATAACAGCACTGATTAGGGGGGCCCATAGACATGATGGAGTGATAGTAGCACTGATTAGGGGGCCCATAGACGTGATGGAGTGATAGTAGCACTGATTACGGGGCCCATAGACGTGATGGAGTGATAGTAGCACTGATTAGGGGGCCCATAGACGTGATGGAGTGATAGTAGCACTGATTAGGGGGGGCCCATAGACATGATGGAGTGATAGTAGCACTGATTAGGGGGGGCCCATAGACGTGATGGAGTGATAGTAGCACTGATTAGGGGGCCCATAGACGTGATGGAGTGATAGTAGCACTGATTAGGGGGCCCATAGACATGATGGAGTGATAGTAGCACTGATTACGGGGCCCATAGACGTGATGGAGTGATAGTAGCACTGATTAGGGGGGGCCCATAGACGTGATGGAGTGATAGTAGCACTGATTAGGGGGGGGCCCATAGACATGATGGAGTGATAGTAGCACTGATTAGGGGGGGCCCATAGATGTGATGGAGTGATAGTAGCGCTGATTAGGGGGCCCATAGACGTGATGGAGTGATAGTAGCACTGATTAGGGGCCCATAGACATGATGGAGTGATAGTAGCACTGATTACGGGGCCCATAGACATGATGACGTGATAGTAGCACTGATTAGGGGGCCCATAGACATGATGGAGTGATAGTAGCACTGATTAGGGGGCCCATAGACATGATGGAGTGATAACAGCACTGATTACGGGGCCCATAGACATGATGGAGTGATAGTAGCACTGATTAGGGGGCCCATAGACGTGATGGAGTGATAGTAGCACTGATTACGGGGCCCATAGACATGATAGAGTGATAGTAGCACTGATTAGGGGGCCCATAGACGTGATGGAGTGATAGTAGCACTGATTAGGGGGCCCATAGACGTGATGGAGTGATAGCAGCACTGATTACGGGGCCCATAGACGTGATGGAGTGATAGTAGCACTGATTAGGGGGCCCATAGACATGATGGAGTGATAGTAGCACTGATTAGGGGGCCCATAGACGTGATGGAGTGATAGTAGCACTGATTAGGGGCCCATAGACGTGATGGAGTGATAGTAGCACTGATTAGGGGGCCCATAGACGTGATGGAGTGATAGTAGCACTGATTAGGGGCCCATAGACATGATGGAGTGATAGTAGCACTGATTAGGGGGCCCATAGACGTGATGGAGTGATAGTAGCACTGATTAGGGGGCCCATAGACGTGATGGAGTGATAGTAGCACTGATTAGGGGGCCCATAGACGTGATGGAGTGATAGTAGCACTGATTAGGGGGCCCATAGACGTGATGGAGTAATAGTAGCACTGATTAGGGGAGGCCCATAGATGTGATGGAGTGATAGTAGCACTGATTAGGGGGCCCATAGACGTGATGGAGTGATAGTAGCACTGATTAGGGGGCCATAGACGTGATGGAGTGATAGTAGCACTGATTAGGGGGGCCATAGACGTGATGGAGTGATAGTAGCACTGATTAGGGGGCCCATAGACGTGATGGAGTGATAGTAGCACTGATTAGGGGAGGCCCATAGACGTGATGGAGTGATAGTAGCACTGATTAGGGGGGCCATAGACATGATGGAGCGATAGTTGCACTGATTACGGGGCCCATAGACATGATGGAGCGATAGTAGCACTGATTAGGGGTCCCATAGACATGATGGAGTGATAACAGCTGTGATTCGGGGGCCCATAGACATGATGGAGTGATAGTAGCACTGATTACGGGGCCCATAGACGTGATGGAGTGATAGTAGCACTGATTACGGGGCCCATAGACGTGATGGAGTGATAGTAGCACTGATTACGGGGCCCATAGACGTGATGGAGTGATAGTAGCACTGATTACGGGGCCCATAGACATGATGGAGTGATAGTAGCACTGATTAGGGGGGCCCATAGACATGATGGAGTGATAGTAGCACTGATTCGGGGGCCCATAGACGTGATGGAGTGATAGTAGCACTGATTAGGGGGCCCATAGACATGATGGAGTGATAGTAGCACTGATTACGGGGCCCATAGACGTGATGGAGTGATAGTAGCACTGATTACGGGGCCCATAGACATGATGGAGTGATAGTAGCACTGATTAGGGGGGGCCCATAGACGTGATGGAGTGATAGTAGCACTGATTACGGGGCCCATAGACATGGTGGAGTGATAGTAGCACTGATTACGGGGCCCATAGACGTGATGGAGTGATAGTAGCACTGATTACGGGGCCCATAGACATGATGGAGTGATAGTAGCACTGATTAGGGGGGCCCATAGACATGATGGAGTGATAGTAGCACTGATTCGGGGGCCCATAGACGTGATGGAGTGATAGTAGCACTGATTAGGGGGCCCATAGACATGATGGAGTGATAGTAGCACTGATTACGGGGCCCATAGACGTGATGGAGTGATAGTAGCACTGATTAGGGGGGGCCCATAGACGTGATGGAGTGATAGTAGCACTGATTAGAGGGGGGCCCATAGACATGATGGAGTGATAGTAGCACTGATTAGAGGGGGCCCATAGATGTGATGGAGTGATAGTAGCACTGATTAGGGGCCCATAGACGTGATGGAGTGATAGTAGCACTGATTAGGGGGCCCATAGACGTGATGGAGTGATAGTTGCACTGATTAGGGGGCCCATAGACGTGATGGAGTGATAGTAGCACTGATTAGGGGGGGCCCATAGACATGATGGAGTGATAGTAGCACTGATTAGGGGGCCCATAGACATGATGGAGTGATAGTAGCACTGATTAGGGGGGGCCCATAGACGTGATGGAGTGATAGTAGCACTGATTAGGGGGCCCATAGACGTGATGGAGTGATAGTAGCACTGATTAGGGGCTCATAGACGTGATGGAGTGATAGTAGCGCTGATTAGGGGCCCATAGACGTGATGGAGTGATAACAGCGCTGATTAGGGGCCCATAGACGTGATGGAGTGATAGTAGCACTGATTAGGGGCCCATAGACATGATGGAGTGATAGTAGCACTGATTACGGGGCCCATAGACATGATGAAGTGATAGTAGCACTGATTAGGGGGCCCATAGACATGATGGAGTGATAGTAGCACTGATTAGGGGGCCCATAGACATGATGGAGTGATAGTAGCACTGATTACGGGGCCCATAGACATGATGGAGTGATAGTAGCACTGATTAGGGGGCCCATAGACGTGATGGAGTGATAGCAGCACTGATTACGGGGCCCATAGACGTGATGGAGTGATAGTAGCACTGATTACGGGGCCCATAGACGTGATGGAGTGATAGTAGCACTGATTACGGGGCCCATAGACATGATAGAGTGATAGTAGCACTGATTAGGGGGCCCATAGACGTGATGGAGTGATAGTAGCACTGATTAGGGGGCCCATAGACGTGATGGAGTGATAGTAGCACTGATTAGGGGGCCCATAGACGTGATGGAGTGATAGCAGCACTGATTACGGGGCCCATAGACGTGATGGAGTGATAGTAGCACTGATTAGGGGGCCCATAGACGTGATGGAGTGATAGTAGCACTGATTAGGGGGCCCATAGACGTGATGGAGTGATAGTAGCACTGATTAGGGGGCCCATAGACGTGATGGAGTGATAGTAGCACTGATTAGGGGCCCATAGACATGATGGAGTGATAGTAGCACTGATTAGGGGGCCCATAGACGTGATGGAGTGATAGTAGCACTGATTAGGGGGCCCATAGACGTGATGGAGTGATAGTAGCACTGATTAGGGGGCCCATAGACGTGATGGAGTGATAGTAGCACTGATTAGGGGGCCCATAGACGTGATGGAGTGATAGTAGCACTGATTAGGGGAGGCCCATAGATGTGATGGAGTGATAGTAGCACTGATTAGGGGGCCCATAGACGTGATGGAGTGATAGTAGCACTGATTAGGGGGCCATAGACGTGATGGAGTGATAGTAGCACTGATTAGGGGGGCCATAGACGTGATGGAGTGATAGTAGCACTGATTAGGGGAGGCCCATAGACGTGATGGAGTGATAGTAGCACTGATTAGGGGGGCCATAGACATGATGGAGCGATAGTTGCACTGATTATGGGGCCCATAGACATGATGGAGCGATAGTAGCACTGATTAGGGGGCCCATAGACATGATGGAGTGATAACAGCTGTGATTCGGGTGCCCATAGACGTGATGGAGTGATAGTAGCACTGATTACGGGGCCCATAGACATGATGGAGTGATAGTAGCACTGATTAGGGGGGCCCATAGACATGATGGAGTGATAGTAGCACTGATTCGGGGGCCCATAGACGTGATGGAGTGATAGTAGCACTGATTAGGGGGCCCATAGACATGATGGAGTGATAGTAGCACTGATTACGGGGCCCATAGACATGATGGAGTGATAGTAGCACTGATTAGGGGGGCCCATAGACGTGATGGAGTGATAGTAGCACTGATTACGGGGCCCATAGACATGATGGAGTGATAGTAGCACTGATTACGGGGCCCATAGACGTGATGGAGTGATAGTAGCACTGATTACGGGGCCCATAGACATGATGGAGTGATAGTAGCACTGATTAGGGGGGCCCATAGACATGATGGAGTGAAAGTAGCACTGATTAGGGGGCCCATAGACATGATGGAGTGATAGTAGCACTGATTACGGGGCCCATAGACGTGATGGAGTGATAGTAGCACTGATTAGGGGGGGGCCCATAGACATGATGGAGTGATAGTAGCACTGATTAGGGGGGGCCCATAGATGTGATGGAGTGATAGTAGCACTGATTAGGGGCCCATAGACGTGATGGAGTGATAGTAGCACTGATTAGGGGGCCCATAGACGTGATGTAGTGATAGTTGCACTGATTAGGGGGCCCATAGACGTGATGGAGTGATAGTAGCACTGATTAGGGGGGGCCCATAGACATGATGGAGTGATAGTAGCACTGATTAGGGGGCCCATAGACGTGATGGAGTGATAGTTGCACTGATTAGGGGGCCCATAGACGTGATGGAGTGATAGTAGCACTGATTAGGGGCCCATAGACGTGATGGAGTGATAGTAGCACTGATTACGGGGCCCATAGACATGATGGAGTGATAGTAGCACTGATTAGGGGGGCCCATAGACATGATGGAGTGATAGTAGCACTGATTCGGGGGCCCATAGACGTGATGGAGTGATAGTAGCACTGATTAGGGGCCCATAGACGTGATGGAGTGATAGTAGCACTGATTAGGGGGGGGCCCATAGACATGATGGAGTGATAGTAGCACTGATTAGGGGGGGCCCATAGATGTGATGGAGTGATAGTAGCACTGATTAGGGGCCCATAGACGTGATGGAGTGATAGTAGCACTGATTAGGGGGCCCATAGACGTGATGTAGTGATAGTTGCACTGATTAGGGGGCCCATAGACGTGATGGAGTGATAGTAGCACTGATTAGGGGGGGCCCATAGACATGATGGAGTGATAGTAGCACTGATTAGGGGGCCCATAGACGTGATGGAGTGATAGTTGCACTGATTAGGGGGCCCATAGACGTGATGGAGTGATAGTAGCACTGATTAGGGGCCCATAGACGTGATGGAGTGATAGTAGCACTGATTACGGGGCCCATAGACATGATGGAGTGATAGTAGCACTGATTAGGGGGGCCCATAGACATGATGGAGTGATAGTAGCACTGATTCGGGGGCCCATAGACGTGATGGAGTGATAGTAGCACTGATTAGGGGCCCATAGACGTGATGGAGTGATAGTAGCACTGATTACGGGGCCCATAGACATGATGGAGTGATAGTAGCACTGATTAGGGGGGCCCATAGACGTGATGGAGTGATAGTAGCACTGATTAGGGGGCCCATAGACGTGATGGAGTGATAGTAGCACTGATTAGGGGGGGCCCATAGATGTGATGGAGTGATAGTAGCACTGATTAGGGGGCCCATAGACGTGATGGAGTGATAGTAGCACTGATTAGGGGGCCCATAGACGTGATGGAGTGATAGTAGCACTGATTAGGGGCCCATAGACATGATGGAGTGATAGTAGCACTGATTAGGGGCCCATAGACGTGATGGAGTGATAGTAGCACTGATTAGGGGCCCATAGACGTGATGGAGTGATAGTAGCACTGATTAGGGGCCCATAGACGTGATGGAGTGATAGTAGCACTGATTAGGGGGCCCATAGACGTGATGGAGTGATAGTAGCACTGATTAGGGGCCCATAGACGTGATGGAGTGATAGTTGCACTGATTAGGGGGCCCATAGACGTGATGGAGTGATAGTAGCACTGATTAGGGGGCCCATAGACGTGATGGAGTGATAGTAGCACTGATTAGGGGCCCATAGACGTGATGGAGTGATAGTAGCACCGATTAGGGGGCCATAGACGTGATGGAGTGATAGTAGCACTGATTAGGGGGCCATAGACGTGATGGAGTGATAGTAGCACTGATTAGGGGGCCCATAGACGTGATGGAGTGATAGTAGCACTGATTAGGGGCCCATAGACGTGATGGAGTGATAGTAGCACTGATTAGGGGGCCATAGACGTGATGGAGTGATAGTAGCACTGATTAGGGGGCCATAGACGTGATGGAGTGATAGTAGCACTGATTAGGGGGCCCATAGACGTGATGGAGTGATAGTAGCACTGATTAGGGGGCCATAGACGTGATGGAGTGATAGTAGCACTGATTAGGGGGCCCATAGACATGATGGAGTGATAGTAGCACTGATTACGGGGCCCATAGACATGATGGAGTGATAGTAGCACTGATTAGGGGGGCCCATAGACGTGATGGAGTGATAGTAGCACTGATTACGGGGCCCATAGACATGATGGAGTGATAGTAGCACTGATTACGGGGCCCATAGACGTGATGGAGTGATAGTAGCACTGATTACGGGGCCCATAGACATGATGGAGTGATAGTAGCACTGATTAGGGGGGCCCATAGACATGATGGAGTGATAGTAGCACTGATTAGGGGGCCCATAGACATGATGGAGTGATAGTAGCACTGATTACGGGGCCCATAGACGTGATGGAGTGATAGTAGCACTGATTAGGGGGGGGCCCATAGACATGATGGAGTGATAGTAGCACTGATTAGGGGGGGCCCATAGATGTGATGGAGTGATAGTAGCACTGATTAGGGGCCCATAGACGTGATGGAGTGATAGTAGCACTGATTAGGGGGCCCATAGACGTGATGTAGTGATAGTTGCACTGATTAGGGGGCCCATAGACGTGATGGAGTGATAGTAGCACTGATTAGGGGGGGCCCATAGACATGATGGAGTGATAGTAGCACTGATTAGGGGGCCCATAGACGTGATGGAGTGATAGTTGCACTGATTAGGGGGCCCATAGACGTGATGGAGTGATAGTAGCACTGATTAGGGGCCCATAGACGTGATGGAGTGATAGTAGCACTGATTACGGGGCCCATAGACATGATGGAGTGATAGTAGCACTGATTAGGGGGGCCCATAGACATGATGGAGTGATAGTAGCACTGATTCGGGGGCCCATAGACGTGATGGAGTGATAGTAGCACTGATTAGGGGCCCATAGACGTGATGGAGTGATAGTAGCACTGATTAGGGGGGGGCCCATAGACATGATGGAGTGATAGTAGCACTGATTAGGGGGGGCCCATAGATGTGATGGAGTGATAGTAGCACTGATTAGGGGCCCATAGACGTGATGGAGTGATAGTAGCACTGATTAGGGGGCCCATAGACGTGATGTAGTGATAGTTGCACTGATTAGGGGGCCCATAGACGTGATGGAGTGATAGTAGCACTGATTAGGGGGGGCCCATAGACATGATGGAGTGATAGTAGCACTGATTAGGGGGCCCATAGACGTGATGGAGTGATAGTTGCACTGATTAGGGGGCCCATAGACGTGATGGAGTGATAGTAGCACTGATTAGGGGCCCATAGACGTGATGGAGTGATAGTAGCACTGATTACGGGGCCCATAGACATGATGGAGTGATAGTAGCACTGATTAGGGGGGCCCATAGACATGATGGAGTGATAGTAGCACTGATTCGGGGGCCCATAGACGTGATGGAGTGATAGTAGCACTGATTAGGGGCCCATAGACGTGATGGAGTGATAGTAGCACTGATTACGGGGCCCATAGACATGATGGAGTGATAGTAGCACTGATTAGGGGGGCCCATAGACGTGATGGAGTGATAGTAGCACTGATTAGGGGGCCCATAGACGTGATGGAGTGATAGTAGCACTGATTAGGGGGGGCCCATAGATGTGATGGAGTGATAGTAGCACTGATTAGGGGGCCCATAGACGTGATGGAGTGATAGTAGCACTGATTAGGGGGCCCATAGACGTGATGGAGTGATAGTAGCACTGATTAGGGGCCCATAGACATGATGGAGTGATAGTAGCACTGATTAGGGGCCCATAGACGTGATGGAGTGATAGTAGCACTGATTAGGGGCCCATAGACGTGATGGAGTGATAGTAGCACTGATTAGGGGCCCATAGACGTGATGGAGTGATAGTAGCACTGATTAGGGGGCCCATAGACGTGATGGAGTGATAGTAGCACTGATTAGGGGCCCATAGACGTGATGGAGTGATAGTTGCACTGATTAGGGGGCCCATAGACGTGATGGAGTGATAGTAGCACTGATTAGGGGGCCCATAGACGTGATGGAGTGATAGTAGCACTGATTAGGGGCCCATAGACGTGATGGAGTGATAGTAGCACTGATTAGGGGGCCATAGACGTGATGGAGTGATAGTAGCACTGATTAGGGGGCCATAGACGTGATGGAGTGATAGTAGCACTGATTAGGGGGCCCATAGACGTGATGGAGTGATAGTAGCACTGATTAGGGGCCCATAGACGTGATGGAGTGATAGTAGCACTGATTAGGGGGCCATAGACGTGATGGAGTGATAGTAGCACTGATTAGGGGGCCATAGACGTGATGGAGTGATAGTAGCACTGATTAGGGGGCCATAGACATGATGGAGTGATAGTAGCACTGATTAGGGGGCCCAGCATTACAGGGGTTACCGCACAGATACAGCATCTTCACATCTAATGGCTGAGCAGCAGCTGCCCCTTGGGGGCTGTAAGGGAGAGCAGCAAAGCTTAGATGCTGCGTTTGATATCTTCCAGCGCTGACATTTCCCAGCAAAGTGTTTGTAACTTGGTTTCCTTCTTTGCTCCACTCGGATATTTCCTAATGATGAGAAGACGAATGCGCTGGGGAGAGAGCGAGGGGGGTGGGAGAGAGAGATGAGAGACTTTCACATACAGGGGTGAAGGATTCCGAAGCAGAGAGACTGACGGGGGGAGGGAGAGAGAGTCAGGGAGGGAGAAGGAAAAAAACTAATTGTCTCGTGGAAGATGAGATATGATTATAATTAATACACAAATAACTGCACAGCACAAACACATCGGAGGGCCCAGGAAATATGATATTTATTAACCCCGCAGTGGCTGCAGGAAATTATAGAATCAGAGATTCAGGAGAGAGGAATAGACTCAGCTGGTACCCCTAGTACCATAGATCTATCTATAGAAGCAATTCAGCAGGTATTGTTGTTCATTGTGTATCGCCTGGTGGGTGGTGTAGTCCCCTGCTCACCTGGTGGGTGGTGTAGTCCCCTGCTCACCTGGTGGGTGGTGTAGTCCCTGCTCGTCTTGTGAGTGGAATAGTTCCTGCTCACCTGGTGCCTGCCTCTGTTCATATGTGCATAATGATCCCTGCACAGTGCTACTTCTGTGTTTATTTTTGAGACGCTCAGACTAGGTAGTTTCGCGTGCCCTCGGACTTGAAAAAGAGGCAAAACTTTGTTACATCGTCGGATCTCGCGAGTTTTGGATTCATTTTTAAGATCCAACATAACGGTTGGTGGGAGTTAGGGTGGTCCCAAGGAAAATTCCATCTTGCACCATTTGTCTTTTCTGCCACTGCTCTGTCGCTTAGCATCCAGCCAGGTCGCTGCAGTCTTTGTTTGAAAAGTGTATGAAAATAATATTGTGACTTGTGAGGTGCTCAAAATTGACTGCAAATGACTTGAAATTAGTGTTATTGAGGTTAATAATAATGTAGGAACAAAAAAAGAGCAAAATTATGTGATTTTAGCATATTTTAGGATTTTTTCTAAAAAATACAAAACCGAAACCAAAACACAAGAGGGCGGTTTTGCCATAACTAAAACCAAAACACGAAACTATTCCAGATCCAAAACCAGTTCACGGGGGTCAGTGAGCACCTGTAGTTTATTTAGATGTAATTCTCAATATCTGTTACTCTTCTGTATAAAATGATGCATGCACAGTTTCACTTCTCTCGTTCCATTTGTGGTATGTAATTCACAGATTCCATGTTTATTTCTACATATACTGTACCAGTAAATCCTTTGGTGGTTCTATCATCTCCAACATACACCGATCAGCTACAACATTAAATCCTCTGACAAGTGAAGTGAAGAACTTGATTATTTCATCCACTCCCACCAAAGAACTACTGTAGCACAAATATTTTAAAAAGTTAATGCTGGCTATGATAGAATGGTGTCAAAACACAAAGTGCATCACAGCTCGTTGTGTATGAGGCTGCATAGTCGCAGTCTGGTTAGAGTGCCCGTGCTGACTCCTGTCCACCGCAGAAAGTGCCTACTATGGGCATGTGAGCGCCAGAGTTGGTGTTACAATTCTAAAGAAACCTGTGTCAATCCCAATTGGCACTAGCAGGCAAGAGACGTGGAGTCTAATGAGTTCTGCAGTTTTTACCAAGAACCGCTACAAGGAAGGATTGGCTTTGGTGCTGAGAATTCGCAGGTCGCTGGCCCCTGGACTGCCTTAGGATGTAACAACAGGGTCTAAAAGCGAAAGAGGTGCTTTGCAAACAGGAACACAGTAGCTGTAGCGGAATGGTTCAACAGGCCAGGATCTGTCACCCGGAGAATCGGGTGGAGGATCATCAGACATGCTTGAATCTGGTACACGGTAAGTCATGGAAGGGTGTCAGGTTAGCTCACGAATGATAGAGTGAGATCCTGCTGTCTCAATGGGTATTGACTAAACTTTCCTGGAGGCGCGGAGTCTAACAAGATGAAAGGCGTTCACCAGTGATTCCCGCAAGGTAATTTTGGCTTCCGTGTTTTCCAACCTGCAGGTTGCGGCCCTCTAGGGAAGCTCCCAGTGAGACAGATAGAGAACAGGTTACACAGAAGAAGAATGATCCAATTCAGACATCAAATGGTGACATCGAAGATTACCATTTTATTATAAAACATAAATACAAGAGTTCAATGAAGACTTGAATTATTGCAAATGATGATCACGAATATATGCAAGAGTAGTAACCGTTAGCAACGTTCAATAGTACAAACTGCATACGTAATGATCAAAGTCACAACAAGTGCCACTAAAGAGTGGAACACAATACACAGTTCAATGAAGATCACAGAAGATGAGCAGATCTACGGAATCTTGATATGTAGAAGATAACCCCCAGCTCACCACTGAGATGTAACATTAGCCAGCAGTTGGGCACGATGCAATAACATAGCGAGAGATGATCACAGCAATTATCACAAGTAGTAGAATTGATGCACAGAGATCAGCAAAGTCCAAACCTACACAGCCACGATGAAACAGCTTACCACGGATTGTGGCACAGTATATCAGTAGTCAGCAGTGCAGGCCGAGTAGGTAACAGATATTGATCATAGCGTTTACCATAGACAGTGGAACAGGTATGCGGAGATCAATGGAGTTCAAACATACAGCAGCGATAAAGCACAGCTTCCACGGGATATGCATCACAGAAGAGGCATCAGAATCAAATCAGGTATGACTTGGATAAACAGCCATTAGAAGGTGAAAGGAGGGACCTTATAAAGAGAAGCCCAATGGCAGAACTGGCCAACACACAGGTGAAGTAATCACAGGTGCAGACCGTGACTGATAGTCTGTATTAGGAAGAGTAGTTTAAAGTGACAGTCAGTGTTTAGAGGCTCGGGTGGAGATACCCCTGGAACGGAGTGTGACAATACTCCCCCCTTTAAAGGTGGTCACCGAACACCTAGGGCCAGGCTTCCTGGGAAATTTGGAATGAAATTTCTTCAATAGAAGAGATGCATTAACATCCGATGCTCTTACCCAAGATCTCTTCTCGGGCCCAAAACCTTTCCAGTCAACTAGGTACTTCAACACCCCTCTGGAGTACTTGAAATCCAATAACTGCTTGATCCCAAGCTCTTCAGTTTGCTGGATCTCAGGATGAACATGAGAGGTAATAGGAGAAGAAAACCGATTTATGACCACAGGTTTTAGAAGAGTGATATGGAAGGTGTTAGTAGTCTGAAGGGCTGAAGGAAGTTGGAGTTTAAAGCACACTGGAGAAATAACTCGAGAGATCCTATAAGGACCAATTTAACGAGGAGCAAACTTCATACAAGGAACAATAACACGAATATTCTTTGTTGACAGCCAAACCTTGTCACCAACTCTCAAAGGAGGCACAGCTCTGCGTTTCTTATCTGCAAATAATTTATACCGAAAGGAAGATTTCTTCAATGCTCTTCGAACTTGTGCCCATATAGAAAGAAAGTCCTGCCTCAATAAATTAACAACTGGAACATGGGTAGATGGTAAGGCCGAAAACTCAGGAATTCGAGGATGTATGCCATAAACGTTGGAGAAAGGAGTTGCAGAAGTTGATTCATGAAAAGCATTGTTATGCACAAATGCAACCCATGGTAACATATCGACCCAATTTTCTTGATTACTAGATGAAAAAATCCTAAGAACAGTCTCCAAATCTTGATTAACCCTCTCTGTTTGCCCAATAGTCTCAGGATGGTATGAAGAAGAAAACTTTGCCGAAAGCCCAAAAGATGACACAGAGATCTCCAAAACTTAGATACAAATTGAACCCCTCAAACCGAAACAACTTCTGAGGGGCAACAATGAAGACGAAAAATCTCTTTTACAAAATGTTGGGCCAAAACAGCAGAAGAAGGCAAACCAACCAGAGGGACGAATTGTGCCATTTTGGAAAAACGGTCAACAATAATCCAGATGGTATTATAATTTTTATTAGCAGGTACATCAGTAATGAAATCCATCGAAATATGAATCCATGGTTTAGAAGGCACAGGAAGAGGTTGAAGAAGACCCAACGGAGGTTGGCGAGGGGACTTATGTTGGGCACAAACTGCACAAGTAGCTACAAACTCCTTAACTTCATACTGAAATTTGGGCCACCAATATTGTTGATAAATTAATTCAAAAGTCATCTGAGCCCCCAAATGTCCAGCAAAACGTGAGGCATGAAACCAAATCAATAATCTTTTCCGTAAATTGAGAGGAAGAAAAGATTTCCCTGGAGGAGGAGTAGGGTTCTTGGAAAGATTGATGGCATTAACACATTTGAATGAAAGTAGAGCAATCATTCAAAAGATTATCATTCCGTTCCCGCAGAGGGGAAGCCCAGGCCAATGCTTGCCCAGATAAAAGAAAGATAATATATGCAACTTTAGTCCTTGAAGAATTAAAGTTAAATGGAAGAAGTTCAAATTGAATAAGACATTGATTCAGAAAGCCTCTGCAAGACTTAGGACTACCATCAAACTTAGAAGGTGTTGGCAGACGTAGAGCTGAACATATTGAAGATGTCTCTGGGACCACAGGATGTACTGATGAAGAAGATATTGATCATAGCGTTTACCATAGACAGTGGAACAGGTATGCGGAGATCAATGGAGTTCAAACATAAAGCACAGCTTCCACGGGATATGCATCACAGAAGAGGCATCAGAATCAAATATGGTATGACTTGGAGAAACAGCCATTAGAAGGTGAAAGAAGGGACCTTATAAAGAGAAGCTGACTAATGGCAGAAGTGGCCAACACACAGGTGAAGTAATCACAGGTGCAGCAGACCGTGACTGATAGTCTGCACTAGGAAGAGAAGTTTAAAGTGACAGTCAGTGTTTAGAGGCTCGTGGAGATACCAGGGGAGGGGAGTGTGACAAAGGGATGGTCAGACAAGCCGAGTTCGGTACACAGGAAATTCAGTAAAACAAGGTCAGACAGGCAAGGTTTGGTACACAGGAGATCAGCAGATATCAACACTAAGGGAGCATCTCCGAGGTCACCAGCACTACAAACAAGTTGCACTGACACTGTGCAAGTGTCAGTGCTAGCATTAAATAGAGAGGCAAATGTGAAAAACCCGCCCCGAGAGATGTGTCATGTGAGCTGCAAAGCGGAAGTGCCGCGTGCGTCACGAAAAATTCAGCAATGGAAGAAATTGGCCTGGTCTGATGAATCACGTTTTATTTTGCTTTATCATGTGGACAGCCGTGTGCACCGTTTACTTGGAGAAGAGATGGCAACAGGATGCACTATGGGAAGAAGGCAAGCTGGGAAACCTTAAGTCCTGGCATTCATGTGGATGCTACTTTTACACATACCACCTCCATAAACATTTTTGCAGACCAAGTGCACCCGTCATAGCAAAATGTATTTCCTGATGGCAGTGTCCTCTTTTAGCAGGATAATGTGCCCTGCCACAGTGCAAAAATTGTTCAGGAATGGTTTGAGGAACATAATGCCAAATACCACAGGACACCTTCAGAGGTATTGTGGAGTTGATACCTCGACGGATCAGAGGTGTTTCGGCGGCAAGAGGGAGACCTAAACAATATTAGTTAGTTTTAATATTGTGGCTGATGGGTGTATTTCCGCATGGTCCCTTATAAGTGAACAGAGTTTGTGTAGGTTTTGTCACGTGAAATGTGACAAGTGTTGAACATGTGGGGCATCTCCAGATCCTGCAATATTCCAGGTATTCCCAGCGTGCAATGAATGGGGTATCGGCATTCTGCATATTCCTGGAATGCATCCGTTTAATTGAAAGCTTATTTTAGTACTTCAACAGAGGGACTATGTATGTGGCAGCTGTCTGTGTCATATGGGAGGGGGCATCCTTCTATCCTTGTTTATCCATCTGTTTGCAAACAGGTGAGATGCCTGATACATGCTGGTTTTCTCTATGCACAACCAGGTAGACATGGAACAGAGCCTCAGCGCAGAAGCAGTTTTGAGACATCACGAGACATTGTTTGTGCGAGTCTGTCTATTTTTACAGGGAAGCCCATGGATTAATGGCTGCCTCTGAAAGGTTCAAAAAGAAAAAGGTGATGGGAGAAATTGGACAGATAAAGTGCGTTCCTCGCTAACTGCGGATTAATCTCACAGGAGCACACATTACTGAACTGGAATGAACGAGATTTCGTTCTGTGGGACGGGATTATACAAATGAGATAAAGGATTGAAGTTGGTGAATTAACACTGCGTTCCCTTCTGTGTGAGAGGGCGTCCAGCTTTATCCTATGCGCAGAGCGACTTGAATTCTCCAGCACCTCCAGATTTGGGCTTCCAGATTCAATCAAATTAAATAATAAAGTGAATTTAAAAAAATAAATAGTTTTATTGATTTTAATAATAAATAATAATAAAGCATTTTGTCCCCAGGAGAAGGAGGATTGTGGCGGAACCTGTATAATAGGCTTCCCCGTGCTTTGAAGCGAGACCTGGCAAACCTTACCACCACCGTAGGATGCTGCCAGTGACAGCACTGCTGTTGCACTCAGTGGCCCCTTAATTATAAAGCGAACCCCTTTCTTCAGTGAAAACTCCAGTTCTTCCCAGAGATAGGACTTTGCGCCCTTTAATAAATTGACCCCAAAGTTCTGATCTGCCCTCAAATCGGGACTGTCCTGGTAAATCAGGGCAGTTGGGAGGTGGGCAGTTACTCTGCTGACTTGGTGCTGCCATGATGATCTCAACCAGAGAAACCAACCAGAAATCGGTCTACCTTGCACCAGACCGTGGCTGTGGTTCATATTGAGCGCCTAGTTACAGTGGATCTCATCTACAAAAGCACAAAATTGGCGAGGCGCAGAAATCCTCTTCAGTGATGCTGTGCTCCTCAGTCTGCGCTGGTTCACCAAGATTTCCAGAATGAGTTTCCAGAGCAAGTTAACGGTGTTCGGAGGAGTTTTCCAAGACCATAGTAGGTGTAAATATACATCTGCACACTTCTGATTCCACTTCAGTATTTTTGGGTTATAAGCATGTTAACATACATGTAACCTTAAATATAGTGTACAGAGCAGGCCTGGCCATCCTGCGGCTGTTCGGGGTTTTGGAAACTATGAGCCCCAGCATGCTTTGCCAGTAGATATCCAGTCAATAGCTGGCAGAGCATGGCTGGGACTAGTAGTTTCACAACACCTGTAGAGCCACAGGTTGGCCAGGCTTGTAATCCAGAGTAAATATGTGCAACCGTTATCATCAGTTCGTTAACTGTACCCGTCTTGAGACACAGAAGATATGTGTAACACAAATAAAGAGTCTTCTCGAGGCATGTGCGTAACTTGTGTCTGCACTCCCTTAGCGGACAAATTAGTTCAGCGTGTGGCTCCATAGGAGTCTTGCTCGATTTGTGGCTGTGCCTGTTTTCTGGTATTATGATACCTAAAATATTGATGATTTTTGCTTGTACCTCTAAGAGGTGCGAGCAGAAATGAGCAATGTTTTAGGTGTGGAACATCCTGTGGAGTCTCATCACCAGAGACTGCAACGGGTCTTCCCTGGAATTGATTTCGCCCCTTGTTCTACTGCATTTGCTCCTCATCTGCATTTCCTTTCTTGAAACGCAGTGGGCCACAAAAGGTAGATACATCCAACTCAAAGATGAAGCCCAAGTTGTTCTCAGTGCAAAGAATTCTATGTGATGTGCAAAATTATGACGCATTCAGGTCCAACCCCCTCCCCATGCGTTCACCATATATATATATATATATATATATATATATATATACATAAAAACCTCCTTATACATTTAATGATATTACCGACAGCAGAAAAACATCAGATGATGCACGTATTCTCCAGGTCTATATTATTGTATTTATTGTTTCACTTCTCAGCTGTGTGTTTTATTATGTCACATATTCAATTATCTATAATATAAATGCTTAGTGGCCTGTGTTAGTCTGTCTGTGTGTGTGTGTGTGTGTGTGGAAAAAATAAAACCAAGCTGCAGCGCCACCTGCTGGGCGGAGTTATACACTGACCTACTAAATTCTTAGTGTGTGTGGAAAAAAAAATTCAGAAAGGGCTGAAATTTGGTATACTAAGATGTTTTTAATTTGTTAATTTAATTTGTTAATTGTTAAAAGTGTTTATAAAGATTTTAAAAAAATATATATTTCTTGAAGGTAAAGTGACAGTTGGGAGTGGTTGGTGGTTGCCGGGGGTGACAGTAGGGAGTGGGTGGTGGTTGCCGGGGTGAGAGTGGGGAGTGGTTGGTGGTTGCCGGGGGTGACAGAGTGAGAGGAGTGTGATACTCAGGACCGCTGAGAGAGATCCCTGTGTCTGGATAGACATCTGGATAGATGTGGCGATGAAAATGAAGGATGAGGTGATGGAGAAGAATGATGAGGTGGTGACATGTGGACAAAACCACGTTAAAAAAGGACGCTTACGTCGGGAAGTAACGCTCTTCCCCTGAGGAGGCCTGGCCTAGCCCCAAATGCATGACAAGAACCTTTTTAACACCTTAAGTAGCTTGATTTGACTAGAATGCATGAGTATCATGCACGGGTTAACTTATATGCTATAAGTTTTGATAAAAACAAGATCCAGTTAAAACGACGTCAAGGCCTCTTGTGGATAAAAATTTTTTCATACAAACACTGTGTAAGTTACAGCCACCTAATGTAGCTGTGACAGCTCCCTTGCTGGAAATGGCTCCTCTCTCCTACAGCTACAAAAGGGTCCTCCGGGGAACCCAGCCGGAATACTTAACCCCCAGGACACAGAAGAGCCGGATGGAGACAGAACATAAGGATAATCGATAGGAGTGATTATAAACATGAAGACTTGTAGTGTATATATGTGTAAATCTCCTGTTTATTTCATTGAACGAAATATCAACCTGAGATGTCTGGAAGCACAGTGGACATATTACCTACGTCACTGCTGGAGAGTCTGGGGGTCCCCGGGGGTCTGTGTCATACAAGGAGTAGATATGAGGAGAAGACAAGAAAGGACATGTTCTACCCAGGCGATAAACAAGTTCCATTCACAGCTCGTGTCTAAATAGAGAGGCGATAGTTTTCCCACCCGTTGTTCTCACCCATCATAAAAGCCTGAGGGATGAGGGGGGTCACTGCTGTGTGATGGAATAAGCAGTGAGTCAGTGTTGTGCTGCAGACCCCCCCCCCCCCCCCCAAACCTCTGTTCTCTTTAGATTTAAACCAGAGGAAAAAGTTTTCATATTTCTATCTGGACCTGAACTTCTGAAAAACCTTTTGAACTAAACTCCGAAACTTCATTATCTCCTCTCACTCAAGTTAAGTTCCTATACAGAAAATGCTGGTCATCTCACTTTCACTAAATAATTCCTATCCTTTATTTAATTAGTGCCAACATTATGCAGCACCACTTTACTGAGAATGTTCAATTATTCACGCCTGTTCCTGCCCCACTGGAACTTACAATCTAAATTCTCTATCACGCACTAACATTATCTTACTGATAAGTTTTCAGGGGTGGGGTATGGCATATCGATGCTGAGTACCCCGACAAGACTTACCCAACATCTTGACTCCGAACACCTCCTTCCCAACGAGTATCGATGACAACTCTTCTGCTAAGGACTTGAACCAATCCCGATGAAGGAAGAAGCCGGCGCCACTTAATAATGTCACTGACAAAGGTGACGGTATTATCGCTGCTGTTAAGGGGGTAATGTAAGTATGTGCCCATGTACAAGGCTTTGTAAACTACATTATCCATAGGCGCATACTTACATTATCCCTTTAACAGCAGCAATAATACCGTCGCCTTTGTCAGTGACGTCTTGAAGTGTTGCCGGCTTCTTCCTTAATTGGGATTGGTTCAAGTCGCTTAGCAGAAGAGTCGTCATCGATACTTCTCGGGAAGGAGGCGTTCTGAGTCAAGATGTCGGGGTAAAGCTTGTCGGGGTAGTCAGCATCAATATGCTGACTACCACTGGTGTTCAGACTGTGAGAGGAGAAAACCCACACAAACAGGAGGAATATACAAACACCACACAGTGTCCTAGTTGGAATAAAGACCATTGCCCCAGTGAGGTAGCAATGCTAACCTGTGTGCCAGCCGTGCCACACATGAATCCATGGAAATCTCATTCCTCTTTTTTTCTGTATTTGTAATTAAATAATTCTGTGTTCTTGATACAAGTGCAAACAGACTGGGTTCTTATACTTATACTTGCATCCCTACAGAGCGAATGAGAATATATTTCCGCCTATATCTAACTCCATATAGTTTACTTATTACTTTAGTATATTAATATGGTATAATATGTTGTGTGGTCTTAGTGTACAGATCACAAAGGTCAGCTTTTCTTTAAATGGACCTAGCTGACGTGTTTCATGCAGACAGAACCACAGTGACGATGATCCAAGGTCTAGTTTCTGTTGGATCTAGTTCCAGATATCGCTGAGAACAAGAAACACCTGAGGCTATGCAGCTCTGCAAATCTCTTGTAATCATCCTGTGTCTGTAAAGTAAAATTAGAAATGGTCAGTACAATGTGACTTATGTGAAAGACTTCTCCATGGTGCCTCCGGGAACAAGACGTCTGTGGAGAATCCTCTTGTTGGGAAGATGAATATATATCTAGATAAATGCAAAGTCTTTGATAGAAGTCTTTCATTATTACAGGAGTCTGTGTTTTCTGTATGATATCTGTGTACAGTCCAGAGATGTCAAATAAAATGTGAGTATTTACCTTAATGTGAATCGGTATTGTGGAAAGGGACCTTAATATTAATAGCAGAAACCTCACTCCTTGTATGGAGAAGATACTCCTATTAGATTGAATCTGGCAGAACTCAGCTGTGCGGCATCAGCAGGATGCTGGGCTCGTAATAAAGCCTTACATCATTCCCCTGTCCGCCAGTAAGATAATACTGATCATTTATTGCCGTATGGTTGATGGTCTATATTTGTATATGGTGTTTTATGTGTTCTTAAATGTGGCCAGGTGGGTTCTTTAGGTGCCGTTAGCCTTTCCAACATGTCCTATAAGAGATCTATTGTCACGTGGGGCTATCGGGGAGCCCAGTGACCAGGAGGCACCTTGAGATGTTCTGTCGGTTGCTGCCTAAGCTGTTCATGGGACTTCCTCCACCAGTGGTCGGCCATGTTAGGCTGGTAGTGTCAGTCAGTTGTAGGACCACTTTCAGCTAAAAAGACAGTCATGGGTTAGCTGAGGGTTGGGACAGAGAGTTAATAAAGTTATCCTTTATTGCCTGACAAATGGGTGTCCTTTCCACTGAATTCAGCTAGACTTCCTGGAGCTTCTCCCTTCACGGTGCCTGTTGCAGCTGTGGCCGTCCTCATAGATGCAGGTACATCTAAAACCAGAGTGCATGCACAGTGTGGACCAGAGCAGGTTAAAAAAGAAGACGAGTAACTGCCTAGTGGGGCTTCATTCTTCGGACAAGCTGACAAGGGGTTGTAGCTCCTGATGGACTGGTCCTTTGTGGTTAGCACTTCTGCCTCACAGCACTGGGGCCATGAATTTGATTCCCGACTATAACCTTATCTGTGAGGAGTTTGTATGTTCTCCCCATGTTTGCGTGGGTTTTCTCCGGGTGCTCCGGTTTCCTCCCACACTCCAAAAAAACATACTAGTAGGTTAATCGACTTATATTAAATTGCCCTTAGTCTCTCTCAGTCTGTGTATGTATGTTAGGCATTTAGAGTGTAAGCTCCAATGGGGCAGGGACTCATGTGAGTGAGTTCTCTGTACAACGCTGTGGAATTAATGGCGCTATATAAATAGCTGATGATGATGATGAGTTCCCGAACATTGGATCGTCAAAGTCTCCATGGACTCTGCTATTGTGTACCTGTAAAAAGCAGGTGGACATTTGGCTTGGTCCCTGCCTTGTTGGCAGTGAAATGCTTTATGACTGGGACAGAGTTCAAGCGATGATGGTGACTACTGAGATTGGATATACATAGATCTATTTTTGATCTAGAATAAACATTTGTACTTTGACCAGTTCTCCTATATGATTCTGAATTCATAGAGGTACCGGGTACCCTCAGCCAGCACATAAGATGGACTTGTTGCTGACCAGCTAACCCTGTGTTGTCAAAAGAGCTACACATAAGTCCAGTATCCTCACAGGCTGACCCTATCTGAGAAGAAGGATGACAAACAGGTGGAATATCCTGCCTGTAGCTGAAATTCCCTCTTTGGAAATAGATGTCTTCTTCAACTTGTTCTTTAGACTAGGGGCTAGATTTACTAAGCTGCGGGTTTGAAAAAGTGGGGATGTTGCCTATAGCAACCAATCAGATTCTAGCTTTCATTTATTTAGTACCTTCTACAAAATGATAGCTAGAATCTGATTGGTTGCTATAGGCAACATCCCCACTTTTTCAAACCCGCAGCTTAGTAAATCTAGCCCTAGGACTGGTCATGAACTCAGCAGCCACTTAGTGGACACACTGCACAGGTTACACTGGACCCTTGTACCTGGTCCGGAACTATAAAATTACTGTGGCCAGAGAGAAAACTTTTATAGTAAAGTACTATACCTGTATTCCCATTTACTGCAGGTCAGAAGATCAGCTATAGATGGTCTAGTAGAATCTACAAGATTGAAGCTGAGACACTATATAACTATTTGTACCTGGAACTAAATAGGAAATAGAGGTATATGGGAAGAGTGCGGATTACTGAGATTACTATAGAATCTGTAAATAATGGTGTTAAACCGTAAGTGTGAAACATAGGGGGTAGATTTACTAAGTTGCGGGTTTCAAAAAGTGGAGATGTTGCCTATAGCAACCAATCAGATTCTATCTTTCATTTATTTAGTGCATTCTACAAAATGTCAGCTAGAATCTGATTGGTTGTTATAGGCAACATCTCCACTTTTTCAAACCTGCAGTTTAGTAAATATACCCCATAGTCTTGACATCATTTCCAGGTCATACTGAACAGCAATGACACTGGGTCATCCTTTGGGTTCAGGAAAAGGCAGAGACATTGGGCCTGATTCATTAAGGAAAATAAGGCAAAAAAAATTAGTAAGTTTTCTCCTGAATAAACCATGTTACAATTCAAGAGATGCAAATTAGTTTATTATTTTGCACATAAGGTAACTACTGTCTGTTTTTTTCATCTAGCACACAAATACTTGATAGCTTTATTTTTACACTGAAATTTAAAGTTGATCTAGGACATGCTCTACCCCAACTATAAATCTGCCATCACATTTTACATTTACATTCCCCTCCAATGCAACATGGTTTTGCCAAGGTGCAAAGTTACTAATTTGTTTGCTTTACTTTCCTTAATGAATCAGGCCCATTATGTTTACTTATAAATAGGGTACATGTATCATTGGTGCATCTTTAGATTGGGACTATTGTGATCCTTTCAAGCTCTGTGACCAACAACGTACCAGTCTAGAGCATGGCAGAGTACTGCTGATAAGGTGGTTACCTACTAGGGATGGACTGTCGGCCAATAGACCTGACCTGAGGTCTGCATCATCATCATCATCAGTTATTTATATAGCGCCAACATATTCTGTAGCGTTTTACAATTGGGGACAAACATAGTAAACTAATAAACAAACTGGGTAAAACAGACAAAGAGGTGAGAAGGCCGCTGCTCACAAGCTTACAATCTATGCTGAGTCAGGAGGACGCTTACAGGAAACAAAGGTAGATAACTGGGAATATTTGTTATTTATACCATGAGACATTTACCATCCATGTCCTTCGTAGTTGATCTCCTATATTTCGTATAGGAACAGTCCAGCAGCAGTGACTGATTAGCTTGTTCTCTATTAAACTCCTTACAATACTGAACCATCGAGATGTAAGCTCCAGTTAGAACAAATTGTACAATGAATCCTGGTATTAAAGCCTTGTACAGTTCCCAAGGCTATTCTGTCCCTGGGTGAGGATTACATGGAGGAAATACAACAGAGTCATAGAAAAAAATCTCTAAGATGTAATAAATTACACATTTTAATATCTAGATAATTAAGTAATTAAACAAAAAAACGTTATGTTTTTTTTCTGGGTTTGTAGAAATTGCATAGGGGTAATCTACGGAGCCGCGGGCTGTTGCCATAATTTAATATTGTTCCATAATGTTTCCTGTATATTACAAATAAAATTTCTTTGCCAATCTGCGTAAATAACATTCTACGCTACATTTGTAAAGTCTGCATTTCACAGGATTTATAGTGTGTGTGCGGGGGGGGGGGGGGGGGGGGGGGATGGAGTCAATTCATTCTGCTCCATGGTTTGGTTGGGTGTAATAAGAGTCGTGTCTCAGTGGAACAAATGATTGGGAGAGTTTGTCTGCAGCCACATTCCGCCAGAGAAACGTGCAAAATTATAATGAATGCAGTAGGTGCTCTTACCCACCTGTAAACACGAAAAGTGATTTAAGAAACTCTGGCCAACAAAAGGTTAATAAACCTATTAAAAGATTTAAAGCATCTTTAGTGCTTTGTTTTCCACTGACTGGATGTTTTCTGCGATGGTTAAATTGATGCAGGGATGTATAATCCCAGTGTTTTTTGCATTGTATTGATTATAGTATAGTAATAATTTAGATATTTCCTGAGTCTCTCCTGGACCCCTGTGTGACCCCCTGTCTGTTGTTACATTATGACAGCCCCGTTGTGACCAGGGAGGTCGGCGGCTCCATTCCTTCAAAGAGAATGGGGAAGGAGCTTGGATAAGTGGTGTTTACCCCTCGGGGTAGATATGAATATGTAATGACAGCTCCTGTGCGCTGGAGGTGTAGTTATCACTGGAGTATACTGGGGGTCACATTGGAGGGAATGTACATGGTGTAAAGTGATTTGTTTTCTATATAAATACTCTGCCTGAAGCCGATTTCCTGGTATGAGGTTATTGGATTACAGCAATTAGCAGTGTTTGAGATGAGGTGTAATTTAGCTAATGAAGACTGAAGAACTTCACACTGGCAGACAGATCTCATAGATCCACCTGACCTTTCCTATAGTATGGGTCGTTACTGCAGAAGTGCAAAACCGCAGCGTAAATACACGCATCTGACATTACACAAGTGCGCTTAGTTTTACGGGAAGCGTATGTATTGATGCCAAAGATGGCGGCACCTGCGCATGTGCGTTTGGGGGGGATTATTATTATTATTATTAATTTTTATTTATAGGGCGCCACTAGGTGTCCGTAGCGCCGTACAGGGACAAACGAAATTACAATACGAGGAGAGACAACACAGTACAGTAAACAATAAGCACAGTAACTCCGTGAGCTCAAAGCACAGCAAGGGCGGGGGAGGGGAAGATCTGCAAACGACGGAGCCCAAGAGGGAGGGCACGGATTATAGGGAGACCCCCAGGGGGGGAGAGGAGGGAGCGGGAGGGGACGGGGGGAAGAGGGTCCTCGAGGAGGACGGCAAGGTTGCTGGAGAGCAGAGTTAACAGTGGAGAGACAGGAGGAGAGGTGACCCTGCTCAAAGGAGCGTACAATCTAAGGGGTAAGGTAGACAGACAGACAGAGAGACACGGGGGAGAGAGGGAGGAATGGAGGATAGGGGAAGGGGAATGAAAAGGAAGAGGCAGAAGAAAAGGTAGGTAATTAAGTGGGAGACTGGAAGGCTTTACGAAAAAGGTGGGTTTTTAAAGCCCGTTTGAAACTGGACAGATTAGGGGAAGTTCTGATGGAGGGAGGGAGCTTGTTCCAGTGGAGGGGGGCAGCGCGGGCGAAGACTTGGATACGCGCATGGGAGGTGATCAGGGGAGAAGAGAGGCGACGGTCATTGGCAGATCGGAGAGGGCGGGATGGAGCATGAATAGAGAGGAGGGTGGAGATGTAGGGTGCAGTGGAGTTAGCGAGGGCCTTGTAAGTAAGAGTGAGGAGCTTTAAGAGGATTCTGAAGGGGAAGGGGAGCCAGTGAAGGGATTGGTAGAGGGGGAGACAGACGAGCGGCGAGAGAGGAAGATGAGCCTAGTGGCTGCGTTAAGAACAGATCGAAGGGGAGCAAGATGAGATTGGGGGAGGCCAGTGAGGAGGAGGTTACAGTAGTCCAAGCGGGAGATGATCAGAGAGTGAATAAGACATTTGGTAGCATCTTGGGAAAGGAAGGGCCGGTTGCGAGCGATGTTACGCAGCTGGAAGCGGCAGGATTTAGCAAGAGAGAGAATGTGGGGGCCAAAGGAGAGAGAGGAGTCGAGGATGACACTGAGGCAGCGAAGTTGGGGAACAGGTGAGATAGAGGTGTTCTCGACAGTGATAGAGAGGTCAGAAGGCGGCGAGGTGTGAGGGGGAGGAAAGACTATGAGTTCAGTTTTGGCGAGGTTAAGTTTGAGGAATCGAGAGGACATCCAGGAGGAGATGGCAGAGAGGAAGGCGGACACCCTAGAGAGGAGGGAGCGAGAGAGATCAGGAGAGGAGAGGTATAGTTGAGTGTCGTCGGCGTAGAGGTGGTAGTTGAGGCCATAGAAGCTGATGAGTTCACCCAGGGAAGAGGTGTATAAAGAGAAGAGCAAGGGTCCCAGAACAGAGCCCTGAGGGACCCCGACTGGAAGGGTGGACGGGGGGGGAGAGAGACCCAGAGGTGGTGATGGAGAAGGAACGGTCAGCAAGGTAAGAGGTGAACCAGGACAAGACTGAGCTGGAGAGGCCAAAGGACTGGAGGGTGTGGAGGAGGAGGGGGTGGTCGACAGTGTCGAAGGCTGCAGAGAGATCGAGGAGGATGAGAACGGAGAAGTGGCCCCTGGCTTTAGCAGAGAGGAGATTATTGGTGACTTTAGCCAGGGCAGTTTCAGTGGAGTGAAGGGGGCGGAAACCAGAGTGTAGAGGATCGAGGAGGGAATGTTCAGAAAGGTAGGAGGAGAGACGGCTGCAAAACTTTCCACTGACTAATGGCAGGAGATGGATGATTTTTTTTTTTTTTCTTGTAAGTGCAAATTAGGTGCAGAAATTATACTTTATTTTGCAGAGTGGGATTATGTGCATGTTAGAAAGGTGTGTGTGTGTGTGGAGAGGGGACATAGTTACAGGGCCGTGGAGTTCACACTGCACTTTATCCTCATAAAATTACTTGAAGTCAGAGGGACAAGGTGAAGTAACACTTAATAAATAAGAGTAAAATTGACAGGTGTGCCCTATTGGTGCCATGTTCATGTCCAGAACCACTTTGCACCAGACTGGAGTCATCTGTGTTCTATGCAGGGCATCCCTCTGTGTGCAAGATATTTAGTATGGCCAATATGTTTTACTGAATATTGATAAAAAATATTGATAAACCCAGGTCTTAGAGAATGAGATAATGTTACTCTGTTACACTCACTTAGACGAAAAGACAATTGCTTCTGTGCACTTCCATAGACTGTATATAACATCTTGGTGCAACCTCTCTGTAGCTGTTGTGGAACTACATGTCTCAGCACGCTACATGGGGCTTATATTCTCTTTATAAAACAAGGAAAACATTTGAACATGACAGGACAGGTTGGTTCTCTGACATCATAACCATGGCACAAGGTTTGGCTCATTCCCAGTGTAATTGTAGTGAATCCAGATGTTTAGTATCAGCTGTAAGAGAGGACACAGTGATTTGTAGCTCCCTATCCTGGGGGGCGGATGGTGCAGTGGGTAGGACGTCATTCCCTTCAGATGTGACCTTTGGAGGCTGTAATTGTCCACAGTGCTGTGAGTTCTGTTATCTGAGAGGCTCATTACCAATGATTATCCCTCTCCTGGGATCAGTCTGCTCTCTGTTATCTTACTGACAATCAGGGCTGCCAAGAGGAATTCAGGGCCCCGGTACAACAAATTTGTGGGGCCCCCCCTTATAGTTGAGCATGCAAAAAAATTTTTTCAAAGTTGTAGTTAGGCATTTGGGGGCGTGGCTAACATCAAAATCACTAGGCACTCAATTCGCCGGAGCGTCACATATGTCCAAGCACTCCTGACTTTCAGGACATCTACCACCACAGTGTAGTATACAAAGAATGCAGTGTGTACACAAACAGTTCAGTCTTGGCCTGCACCTAACATTGGGCACAACACTCACCAAAAATTGGTATTGTCCCTACTAGAATCACAACATTTCACACACTGTGCTGCTCTCTCCTACCTGTTCTTCTCACTTTCTCCACCCGAGGCTGCTGGTTTCTTTAGTTGTGGCTTGTCTGGATCCTGGAATGTTGAAGGACCTATTTGGAAAAAAAAATGGCTACACTTAGAAAATTACAGCCAGCCCCGGCGTTAAATCAATAGCACCCACAATTAATAATTAGGCCTTCCTCCAGCCCCAACATTAAAATAATAGTATTCACATTTAATAAATAAACCTATTCCCTTCCTGCAAACAGCAATACCTATTTCCCGCAACCATCACTGCCATTAAATAACTCATAGTCACATTTAATAAATAGACCTCATTCTCCCCAAACTCATCCCCACATTCAATAGCCCCCAAACCACCCCATCTTAAATTAAGTCCCCACTATTAAATTGCCTCCCCATCACCCTACAAACAAAATAGCACCCATTAATTTGCCACCATCTACCTCACACTCACTACATTGCAACAAGCCCCCTGTGCACATTACTGTGCCCCTTCATCACTACACTGTGCCCCCTTATGTTCACACTGCGCCCTCCATGCTGCTTCCCCTCCTTTTTATTCACTCTGTACATTTCTCCCACTTTTTTTTCATTCTGTACATCTCTCCCCACTTTTTTTTCATTCTGTACATCTCTCCCTGCTTTTTTTTCATTCTGTACATCTCTCCCCACTTTTTTTTTCATTCTGTACATCTCTCCCCACTTTTTTTTCATTCTGTACATCTCTCCCCACTTTTTTTTTCATTCTGTACATCTTTCCCCACTTTTTTTTTCATTCTGTACATCTTTCCCCACTTTTTTTTTCATTCTGTACATCTTTCCCCACTTTTTTTTTCATTCTGTACATCTTTCCCCACTTTTTTTTTCATTCTGTACATCTTTCCCCACTTTTTTTTTCATTCTGTACATCTCTCCCCCTTCTTTGTCACACTCTCCCTTTCTACTTTCCTTCCCTTGACTCTCTGTTCTTTACTTACTTGTTAGTTTCTTTCTTTTCTTCTGTGTTCTCTTCTTTCTTCTTGCTTGGTCCCCTCTGCGACGTTCCTCACTGACTGTCGGGCGTGACTTGATGACGTCACGCCCGACAGTCAGTGTGAAACGAGCAGAGAGGAGGGAGGGCGGCGCGATCAGGTGAATATGTAAATTTTTTTTTTTTTTAACTATCTAGCTCCCCCCACCAACGGACGGGTCGGACACCCCAAGCCCCCCCCCCCCCCCCCCCTCCCCGGGAAAAAAAAAAAAAAAAAGAAGACAAAAATAAAAAAAAATTGCAATAAAGAAAAGTGTAAAAAATAAAATAAAATTCAGCGGTGGGGGCCCGGTCCGGGCCCCCTGGCATGGCCGGGCCCGGGTAAATAGTACCCGCTCCCCCCCCCTCTCGGCGGCCCTGCTGACAATACTCCCAGCTCAGGGAGACAGCTCTGCTGGAGAGGAACAAAGTTGTCGCAAAAGCTGATGCGGATTGAGGTTCACGGCGGAACAGGTGTGAAGGTCCCGGTATACAATCTACAAGTTCTGCTTTATATGTAGTTTATTACATTATTTATTATCTTTTATTTATGTAGCACCAGCATATTATGTAACACTTCAGAGAACATTTCCACTTCCTGGAGGAAACATGGAGAGAGCATACAAACTCCATACAGATAGGGCCATTTTAGAAATAAACCCAGTGTGTGATGTGGTAACCACTGCAAACCTCCGAGTTGTCCAGATTTTGGAGGGACAGTCCTGATTTTAGAGCTCTGTCCCACAATTACACCCATGTAATGTTGTGAGGTATCTTCTGTTCACTAGATACTGGTGTGTGCTGCATTGATTGGAGGGGAAGGGGGGTTTCAAAGGGACAGCCTAGAGCTTTACAGAGCTAGGCAGCCCTCAACCCCATCGTGCTGTTCTGATGCCACCCATTGATCTGTGGTCACAACCCCTGCCCTGAAATGTGTACACACATGTTGGAAGGTATGGTCCAATGTGTTTATGTGTGGAATACAATTACATGCTCTGGAGAGTTCCTGTTTCCCACTGTCGGAAATAGTCATGACCTTTCAAAAATATAATTTGTCCTGATTTTCCATACAGATCCACCCTGTGGCTGGATCACTGATAAATAAATTATTCTATAAATTTATTTAAATGCGCCAATTTCTATTATTGCAAATAAACCAATTTTTCTATCGGTATGTATTCTGTATGGAAATGTATTCATTTCTGAGACAGTTTGTCAAGATTTGGTTTTGTAATGTTGCTAGAGGAAATCCTAATTAGGTTAATTAGGCCTTTTTTAATCTGTGAGTGACCTACAGGTCTTTTTATCATGTCTTGTTAAAGAGACAGGAAACCTCTGAATGAAGCATATAGCAAGTTTTAAAAAAATCACAGATTAATGTAATTTTTGTTAAAGTTTTAATTACGTTAGCTCCAAGGTTAGAGGATATATTACATCCTAATGGTATTTATTGAATGTGATATATCAGACGTTGCGGTGGCAACTGGGGCTGGGTTACCACCTGTCAGCATTTGTGTCTGTATAAAAAGAGCTCTGTTTGACCATGCACTGTATTATTTCATCTGTAACTTCTGGAAAGATCACTAGTACTATACACTGACGTGTAACTGTCCTTTTTAGGACTTCCTGAGCTAATAAACATCACTGCTTAAGGATCCTGCTTTGAAGCCTTCTTACCTGCTGTAATTCCTGTGACCTACAAATTAGACCAAATCCAGTCTGTTACCTGGCTGTTAAGAGGTTGGGACCCAGCATTCCATTACCAACGCTCTGTCCGCTACCTTGCAGCTCTGGCCAGTGTGATAGGATGGGGGAACCATCCACAGCAACCCTGACCTAAAGGAAGAGGTCAGGGGTGCCAGCCCAGGTGCCCAGCGAGGGGGTACACTAGCAGCAAAAGTTGCTCAGAAGGAAGTTGTTCTAGGCACCGCAAAGGAGCCTAGTGGTGGCAGCAGAAGCCCCGCCTACTGCGTTTAGAGGGACGCAATTTGGGATAAAGAAAGGGGACAGTGGCAAGGCAAGTTATAGGAGGTCCATTCTGTCACACAACCATTTTCAGTGGGCTCCAAGTAACTTGGGGATAAGACAAGACAGCAGAGTGTTTGTTTATTGAATAGAAGTGGTTGGCACAGATGATGCAGCCTATTTTGCAGCATTTAACTCACTTTGACCAAACATTCTTCATCTAAGTGAACTTGGATTAGTTGTGATGAGTACGTGATGGTACATAGCAAAACTTAAAATGAAGTCTACTCCATCTGTACCATCAGCCAGATGTACAGAGGTGCCTCTAATTATATGTTGTGCTGTCAGCTTCTGTGAACTCTACAGATCCCCATGAACTTATCCAGAAAAAATGTATATCACTGAAAAAAACTTTTATCACTAACTACCACTCATTATGGTCCCTAACCACACTGACCACCACCCTCAGTACTGACCACTACCCATAGCCTAGTCCATAATAACACTGACCATTACCCTCAGTGTAGTCCCTAACCACACTGACCACCACCCTCAGTATGGTCCCTAACCACACTGACCACCACCCTCAGTACTGACCACTACCCTTAGCCTAGTCCATAACCACACTGATCACCACCCTCAGTATGGTCCCTAACCACACTGACCACCACCCTCAGTACTGACCACTACCCATAGCCTAGTCCATAATAACACTGACCACCACCCTCAGTATGGTCACTAACCACACTGACCACTACCCTCAGCGTAGTCCCTAACCACACTGACCACCACTCTCAGTATGGTCCATAACCACACTGACCACCACCCTCAGACAAATGGGTTCCAGAGGATAACACTCTGAACCCTTTCTCCATAAGCAAGATAGACAGGGATCTCTCTGATCCCACATATAGGATTCCTCCTTTTCCCTGTATATTTAACATCAGCAGGGTTTATATAACTCCTCCAAAGTGTGTATTCTAGGAGTGTATCTCTCCTTTTAATCTGCCCATCCCCACCAGTGTTATCGCTGTACAGCACACTTGGAAAGTGAATTATTTATAAGTTGGAGATATATTCCCAGTACAATAACGCAGCTAATTACAGCCACGGAATCAGTAATTATCTGACTGTGAGAACCTCTATAAAAGTCTGAACACTGCTTTGCACACAAAGGGTGGGATGTTGGAAATATAATCCCGGTGACAATGCACGTGGGACTCGGAGGGGCATATATTGCACCCTGTCACTTGAAATAATTATCGTCTAGTACCGATCAATGTGGGTGCAGTGGGGTATCCCAGTGTTGTTAAGTGATATTTAATCCTAGATCATGTGTACTTAGGAAATGTATTTTGGTGTGAATTGAGATTCAGGCAGCAGGTCAAATTACAAAGCTTCACACAGCTCTGATTCTTGGAAGTAACATAAAGAACTGGTAAGTAATGATGGTATATCTACCCACTAAAACAACCTATCCTTACCTGCTACCTACCCTGATCCACAGCTTTACTCCAGATATCCTTCCTTCCTGCTCTGATCTACCTATCTACTCCACTTAAACTTCCCTCCTGCACTGATCCACATGCTGTACTCCAGATATCCTTCCTTCCTGCCCTGATCCATCATATCTACTCCAGTTATCCTTCCTTCCTGCCCTGATCCACATGCTGTACTCCAGATATCCTTCCTTCCTGCCCTTATCCAGTGGCTCTACTCCAGATATCCTTCCCTCCATTCCTGATCCGCCTGTTCTACTCCAGTTATCTTTTTCTCCTAACATTTTCCTCTGGCTCTTATCCAGTTATCCTACCTTCCTACCCTGATCCACCATCTCTATTCCAGTTATTCTTTCTTCATACCCTAAACCATGAGCCATAATCCAGTTATCCTTCCGTCCGGCTTTGTCTCAGGGGCTATAATCAAGTAATATTTCCCTCCTGACCCTCTGGCCATAAATCAGTTCTTTCAATCTTTCCATTGTGCCCTGACTCACCAGCTATAACCCAGGTATGTTTTCCTCCTGACCTGACCCACTGGTCATATTCCTGCTGACTCAGAATTGATGTACCCACAAACAGTGAAAGACAGTAGGGGTGAACTCTTCCTATTCCGGGAGTTATGAAGCAGTGAATAATGTACAGCCGTGATTCTGTCCTGCAACACAATTATGGGAGGTTGTGTCACAGACTCTCCTGTGAATAGTCTCTTAGATACAGCTGTGCACATCTCAGATCCTGCCTTTCCCTGAGGGCATTGTCTGAACAAGGTTTTGTTTGTGCTTCCAGTGTTGCATTGATCTGCTGCTGCCAACGCTTTGTCTTGCCTGAATCAGCTCATCTTTTATTTGCTGGGTTTACAGGTCTCCTGTTCTTGCTACTGGCTCTGACCATGGACCTGACTATGAAATGCTCCCCCCAGCAAAGCCCCCTCTGTGCTCTGATCTCAGATCGCCATACTCTGCCCGGCTTATTACCTTATCTTTGCCCTTCTCCCATACCCTGGACCTTTCACCGTAGTATAAACATATCGACCAGGAGGTGCTGTGTTACTGTTTGTATAATTGATCCATATTTATCTCTACAGCCAGTAGTTGGCATCGCTGGGTAACATTATCATCCGTCAGCACTGTCTTACCAAATTTTATTCTTGTAAACTATTTTTGGACAGTTCTTGGACAGAGTGTAAAGTCCTATATATCCGGCTTTATTCTATTTGCCCTATATATAATGGGGGTTATTGCTGGCGAACAGCAAAAACACTGGGGGCTATTTATAACATATCTGAGATATGTTATAAATATAGATATGATATCTCAGGGTGGAGCTAACGGAAGAGACCACTGAAAATATAATTTATTGATTACATTATTATTTTGCATCCAAATTTGTTTAAAATGAATTGCCATGCCCCCTAGAAGTCTATTTTCAATGTAGGAGGAATAGACAACAGTGTGGTAACAAAAGATCAAGATCATGCACAAGCAGAATATGGAATTAATGGCACAAAAACTGATCAAGGGAATGGAGTCCCTATTTCTGGTGTGGTAAAGGTGGAAGACACAGGTCATTGGTGAGACCACACCTGTATTCATTATAATTTGCCCAATATCTTCTTTCCCAGACTTACAGTCAACCAGGATACTGACACAGCGGCATAAGATATGGACAACAACACCAGCATACAATGGTACATGGAATAACACATACATAGGTCAGGTCATTGGTGAGACCACACCTAGAACACTGCGTTCAGTTCTGGAGGCCAAATCTCCAGAAGGATGTAAATATATGGAAATTGTATCTATGGGTGAAGAGCCCCATTGACGACAATAGGGCTTCATGAAAGGGTTAACGCTGGGGAAGCCTATTTAAAAACAGTAATAATATCTACTTTATAACTTATTTTTGCATTAGTGGAACTGAAAGGTCAAACATGGACCCGCATGGACTGCCCAGTGATCTGTGGTAAATTGTGGTGATAAGTGATTTTTATGGCCAGAGCTCAACCGGTACGGCCTACATTACCCAACTGCCGAGACTTATCTCATCGCCAGGCTAGTGATCACCGTCTCCCCAGACAAGAGGAGAGTATAGGGTACGACACTGCCATACTGTCCATGCTTCCCTGACCTAGTGGTGTCCGTCTACTTCTGGCCAGATCGTGTACTCCAGAAAGAAAAAAAGGAGATGATTGCTGCTATGCAATGATGCACATACAGACATGATCACTGAACGTCTCATACTGCTCACTGTGAGGAGCTCTGCTAAACCATGTAATGAGTGTAACATCGTGCCAGTGTGAGAAAAGATTGGGGTACACACATATATATATATATATATATATGTACTGTTCACACATTTACTGTGATTTCCTAACAGTTTACCGGATTACCCATGGTTATAAAGACACAGTTCTCCATCTAGTGGAGGATTGAGGTAATTCTGCCCTGTAATGGTATACGTTTTCATATACTGCTAGTATTGTAGATCACAAATGATCTTATACAAACAGCACTCTCTATACCATACATCACACAATAAGGCTACCTTATGATCTACAAATATAAAACTTCAATTCATATGGAAAAAGATGAGGAATAAGATTTATGTTCTCCTAGAAATCTATTATTAATAAAATATAATGTGAAATTATGTCATTGTCATCATCATTTATTTATAAGCTGAGACAGATTCCGCAGCGCTGGTCAATCATCTCACAGATATGACAAACATGAGTCCTAGAAATATAATGACAGATACAGATAATAACAGTGACAAGAGCTGGCAATAACAGCATGAGATATCAGAGGATTCATATTAACATGACAGCAAGGAGGGAGAATGATGTGAAACATAATAAGGAGAGGACCCTGTCTGTGAGAGCTTAGAATCTAGAGGGAGGGGGTAATGGCACAAATGGGACATGAGTGAATGTGGTGAACAGATGGAGTGGACATGCGGGTTTAGAGTGTAGGAGAGCGTGAAGAGGTGAGTATAGAAGGATTGTTTAAAGGTTGGGGCAGAGTCTGGTAGGACGAGGCAAGAAGTTCCATAGGTGGGGAGCAGCACAGAAGTCTACGCGCAGCATTCAGGATGGATTGAAGTGAGGAAAGGTGGGGGAGGCCAGTGAGGAGTAGGTTACAGTAGTCAAGGCGGGAAATAATGAGCAAGTGACCACGGATTTGGTTACTTCTAGAGTGAGGAAGAGGTGTATTTTGGCAATGTTGTTGAGATGGAGGCAGCAGGACTGTGAGAGGGACTGTATGTAATGGGTACAGCTAAGAGTGGATTCTCAGAGACATTGCTCTTGTAGAGGAGAGGGTGATGATGTTGATTGTGAGGGAGATACGAAGAGGGGTGGTGATGTTAGCAGGGGAAAGATGATAAGCTCCGACCTGAACATGTTAAGTTTGAGGAAGCATCCAGTCATCCAGGTGCAGATGTGTAGAGGCATTTGGATATGCAAGATAGCAAAAAGGATCAGAGGTTGGTGAGGAAATGTAGATTTAGGTGTTGTTAGCATAGAGGTGGTAATGAAAGCTGAGGATAAATTCAGAGAGAGAAGGTATAGATAGAAAAACACAGAGGACCTAGAATTGAACCTTTGGGAACAAAAATTGAGAGGAGAAGGAGGGGAGCAAGAATCTAAAGTAGAGACCCTGAAGGAGCGACCCAAGAGATGCAAACCAGGAGTGTCACGGAGGCCAATGGAGTAAAGCATATCAAGAAGAGTGGTCAAGAGTGTTGAAAGTGGCATAGGGGTCAAGGAGTATGAGGAGGAAGAAATTATGTTTTTACTTACCTAGGAGTAGGTCATTGGTCACTTTGGTTTCAGTTGAGTGAAGAAAGAGGAAGCACAGCTGAAGGGGTTCGATCAGAGAGTGGGAAAAGAAAACGGGTATTGATGTATTTTGCCGAATATCTTCTTTCCCAGGCTTACGAGTAACCAGGATACTGGCACAGAGGCATAAGATATGGACACCAGCATACACTGGTACATGTTATAAAACATACATGTCTTCATCATCATTTTTTATTTGTAAGGAGCTAAAAAATTTCACAGTGCCAGACATGCAGAATAATGAATCATGCAAAATATAAATCATACATAAAAACAGGAAGAGCAAAACGTAGGTGACAAAGGAGGTGCAGATGTGGGACAGAGGCTTGTGAGAGCTTACACTCTAGAGCAGTGTTTCTCAACTCCAGTCCTCAGGACCCACTAACAGTGCCGGATTGCCAGGTGACCAGTGAAATAATTATACCACCTGCAACACTGTGTCAGTCAGTAATGAATACACCTGTGCTCCAGAAAGGAGATATGGAAAACATGTACTGCTAGTGGGTCCTGAGGACTGGAGTTGAGAAACACTGCTCTAGAGGGATATGGCAATGCTAAGACAATATGATTTAGTAGGACTCAGAGTGGAGATTGCTACTGGAGCTGCAGGAACATGCAGAGGGGGTATTACCAGGTAGGAAAGGCAATTTTGAAGAGATGAATTTTGAGAGAGTGCTTGAATGACCGAAGGTTGGGAAAGAGTCTGGTCAGGTTAGATAGAAAGTTCCAAAAGTGGGGAGCAGCACGGAAAAGCCTTGGAGGCAGGAGCAACAGGTGCTCGGAGGCATATCTAAGATGGCGGAGTACATCTTGTGACCAGGTCAAAGATGTATGGGGAAGAGATGGTGAGGGCTTTGAAGGTGAGGTTGAGCAGGAATTTGTAGAGTGATGCATTGGATATAGAGGAGCGAGAGGATGAGAGAGGGAGATCTGGTCCAGAGATACAACACCAGGGAAACATGGGGAACATTTGCCAGATAGTACCTGAGAATGGGAAGGACTCAGTTACTTCTCCAATGTAACATACTGATGGAAAATCCTATTCTGCACTATTAATCACCGGAAACCCCTCTTCTCTCTCCTAGGGGTATATTTACTAAACTGACGGTTTGAAAAAGATGGAGATGTTACCAATAGCAACCAACCAGATTCTAGTTGTCATTTGTTTAGTACATTCTACAAAATTACAGCTAGAATCTGATTGGTTGCTATAGGCAACATCTCCACTTTTTCAAACCCACAGTTTAGTAAATATACCCCCTAGTGTCAGTCCAGACAGTCAATAAAGCCGGATATGACAGCTAAACAGTAAACACCCAACACTGATTTAAAAGAACGAGCAATAAATTCCATTCAGTTACTACCAACATGGGTCTGTTACCACCACACAGGAAATTGTGTCTCAGGAAAACTTTTTGGCCTCTATAACTCACTTTTCATCATAAATAGGGAGCCAGTTCCACGGGTAGACATCCCTGCGCAAACCAGGACACTACCTCAACAATTTGTAAGAGAAAAGGGGAAATGCTTTGGGTGGCATGCCACTCAATGCTTCCTTAAATGCAGTTTTGTCCCATCACAGTGTTAAAGGTTTATCTTTGTCAGCTGTACATCACAACTACTTTGAGAACTCTAATTTGTCCTTTTCAACATATTATATGGTGATCTTTGGCTTCTTGGTTTGCATTGAGAGGTGGGCATCTTTTATATAGTTTTCTGTCTCTAAGAATACAGAAGAAAGCCTCCGTCAAACAAAATACATTTCCAGCAATTTTATGTGCCAAGGTCAATACCCCGTTTATGTGATATGTGTTTTAAGTTGGTTAGATCTTATTAGCCTCGAGTGGTTGGTGCTGGCTTTGCTGTGGAACTGAGGCTAATGAATGATTTTCACCATAGACCCTTACATTGAGCTTTGGTATAATGTATAAGCTCGTTTTAAAAAAAACAAACAAAAACTTTGTATATAAAAATATATGGTGAGGGTCTGACCCTATTCCACAGATACTATCAAGCCACCCATCAAATGATGACCTGACACATCACCCCACATATCAAACGTTGGGTCGATCTAGAAAACAAACTCATCCATGCCAGTTCCCTGGTATTCTTTCACTGGCTTCCTAAGCCACATAGACCCGTCTCAGTGTGTTCAGTACCTGCCGTATGCTTTACGATTTCCATTGGGGACACTGTGAATAGGAGTCTCCACCTGTCAGATCATCACTCTCCAGACTCCAATCTGGGATCACCCTCTTTTCCTCCTTGGGAGGGAGGCTAGCATGGCTTTGGGGCGGAGGGTTGCAGGGATCATGCCTTTCCATCATTTTGTAGGAGACTTTGGCGCACAACCATTTTCTGATATACATGAAAGACACCAGATATTCCTAATCCAAAATTCTACCAATATCTCCAAATTCGCCACTTCATACAGATTTCCCTTTTCCAATTTGAGCTCACATGCATATATAATGCTGACCACAAGGGGCCATCTCCCTGCTGGGTGCTCCCCTTGAGAACAAAGTATGGGAAACCATCCATGCTAAGGTCTACAAAGGTTCCATTAGCGTTACTATTATGGAGAACTCCTACAAAGTCCTCACCAGGTGGTATCTGGCTCCCACCCGCCTACATACAATTTACCGAATTAATCTGACAATCTATAAGCTCCTGTTATGCGCTCTTCTCTCTCATCTCGACAAGTCCATTGACAAACTCATCTTACACATTCCCTGCTAAGCCAAATTATCAGATAGCACGAAATTGGAAAAAGCACAATCCCCCCTCGCCAACAGGTTGTAAACCGCATCTGGTAGGTCTCTAAGAGGGAATATGGAATACCCTGGAATACCTACCATGAGACCTTGCACGGCACATCCTGAATATACCTCATTTTGATTCCCCCCTCCCCCCCCACACACACACACGCATTTCCTTGAATCCCATCCCTCTTTCACACATCCCAATCAGTTCAATTCTGACACCTCTATAACATACATGTTTTCTGTTTGTTGTGGTATTTGGACTTTTGTCTTTTGATTTTTTTTGCCATTTACATATATTTCAGCTATATATACCTTTATCTATTCATTCACTGCACAATGTATGTACGCTTTGTATATTGTACCGCTTTTTCTTACAAAAAAAATTGAAAGCTCTCTAAACAAAGTGACTTAAAAAAATAAAAATATATATATGGAAGGGGGGAGGGGGTGGGGGGTTGTAAGATACCCCCATTCATTTTAAAAAGCTCCAGCCTGATAAAAATATATTTATTACATTGATAATTTATTTTTCAAGTGTATCTGTTTCTGTTACTCAGAGTCTACACTGACAATAAGCCTTCTTGAGCTTTGATAAATCTGTCCTTATGTCTCTCATCTTTGAATAAAAATTGGAGAATTATTTAGATACTCTATTAAATAATAATTTTTTTACATTGTAGTTTTTACAACCTTTTGCCTTCTGTATATAGCTCTCCTTATATCAGTTTACATATACTGTACTTTAGTATTCAGGTTAATATAGTATATTTATACAACACAAATTTGAGTCAATGATTTGATAAAAGATTAGTATAGAGATACATCATCTCTGTGTTTTGAAAGTGTTGATACTATGGACTGGTCAACTGAGAACCATGGAAAGCGAAGGCTTTGGCCCTCAGCTTCTGGCCCTCAGCTTCTGGCTCTGGGGATCTAGACACAGATCGTGGCTGCGTTGTTCAGCAATGACTATAATGACTCTACAGAATTGAAGTGAGAGAAACAGGAGTTTATTCTGTCTCCTCTGTCTTGTGATTCTCCTGTGTTCCATCTCTACCATTCATCTCAGACATCGTAACAGGAGAGAACAGAAAATCTTGGCTCTTGGGGTTGCGAACTCCAGTCTTGTTTCTCTTTTTTTTCAGATACCTCCATGCAAGAAATATCAACAGTAATATGAAGAGAACTGTAAACACCATAAGAAAGGAGAAGACCAGCTGGGATGAGCAGACCTGTGAGTGGACACCTGTGGTGGAAAAAAAAACAGCTGAAAATGTCATCTACTTATAACTATAATTTGGGGAAATTAAGCATCTGAAAAGATAAAGAGGCCACTGAAGCTAATGACTAAAGGAGATAAGGCTACATTCTAGAGAGATGTCCTTGAGGGGAGAATATTACATTCTATAGAGAGGCCCTGTAGGAGAGAAGACTACATTCTATAGAGAGGCATCAGAGGAGACAAAACTACATTCGAAGATGGGCCTCGGGGAGAACAGACAACTTTCTTCAAAGAGGTCCTTGAGGAAAGAAGACTATAGTCTATAGTCTACAAAGAGGCTCGAGGACAATGGGATACATTCTACAGAGAGCCCCAAAGGAGAAAAGGATACATTCTACAACTAGGCCCTGCAGGAGAGAAGACTACATACTACATAGAGGCCACAGTGGAGAGAAGTTTATATTCTACAGAGAGGTCCTGGAGTAGAGAAGACTACGGCTACATTATACAAAGAGACCCCAAAGGAGAGAAAGCTACATTCTTCAGAGAGGCCCTGGAGTAGAGAAGACTACATTCTAAAAAGAGACCCCAAAGGAGAGAAGACTACATTCTACAGAGAGGCCTATGAGGAGAGAAGAATACATTCTACATAGAGGCCACAGTGGAGAGAAGTTTATATTCTACAGAGAGGTCCTGGAGTAGAGAACACTACGACTACATTCTACAAAGAGACCCCAAAGAAGAGAAAACTACATTCTTCAGAGAGGCTCCCCGAAGGAGAGAAAACTACATTCCAAGATTCTATGTTTCAGAAGGACAATTTAGGCATTTTACATTATTGTACCTGCTATTTGGATAGTGATGGAAACGTTCCATGATCTGCACTCTCCTATTTGATTCCAGACCCCTCGTGGACTCAGCACCCACTCCTGGACACTGCAGTAATAGACTCCGGTATCCTCCTCATGAGTGTTGAGGATCCTCAGTTTCATCGTGAATTCTGAAGGTCTCTCATACTGGAGCCGGCTTCCCCTCGAGTCCTCGCTGGGATAGAAAAAAAGACCAATGTGACTGGCATTAAACACCAGCTGCTCTGGGAGCCCAGGGCCCAGAAACCTCCACCAGGTGGTGGAGAGGGCAGAGCCAGGTTTTGACAATGACAGCACTTGGCAGGGCAAGGTTAGGCTGGAATTGTCTGTCACTATATAGGTTAATGTAGTGAGGTTCACACTCAGATTGTTTCCTAGAATGAAAGTAAGACACAATCAGATTAAATGTGTTTTGCTTGCAAAAAAACATTTCAGTACCTACAGTAGATATGTGACCTGTAACTAGCCAAGGATTTCTGGACCCATCCAACTGTGTAAACAATATCCTAATTCAGCTCCAGTGAACTAGCGAGAAGGACAAATCATCAGAGCCAAAACCACTGAACTTCTCTGTAAAATAGTCTAATCCAGATCCCTTGAAGTGTATATACCCAGATCCAGAACCCCTGAATACATAATAATATATGATCCAAAACCCCTGGATTATATTATAAATCTGGATCCAGAAGTATATTTACAATAAATGAATCCAGAACATTTTATAAATAGCCTAATGCAGAACTAGTTTATAAATTGTTTAATACAGAAATCTCTATTAGTTTACAACTTCTGATAAGTATTGTCGTCCAGAACCCCAAACCCTCTGAGAAGAGTTTCTGTCCTTGTACAATTACCATAGACAGAGCGATCAGCACTCGTGGCTTCCTGTACACTGAGAATATGAAGAGAGGATCTTCAGGAGATTGACACCTACCTGGCCTGGTGACTCTGAGCTTCTGGTAACCTGACTGATCAGAGGCCTCCATCGTCCAACTCTCTGTCTGCAGCCTCCACTCCTCTGCCTGGCAGTAGTATGTTCCTGCATCCTCCTGTCCCACACTCTGCAGGATCAAGCTGTAATTTCCCCGGGTCGTGGTCACAAAATGCAATCTTCTGGCTAGTGACTCCTCGTACTCTGTAACTCCTTCCCATCCTGCTCGATATAATAGGGTGGGAGGAAAGAAGCCAGACCTCTGATAGTACCAGGTCACTGAGTAGAGGGAGGTAGAGCTGAGAGCCACACCCAAGGGGCAAGGTAGCACAACATCACCCCCTTCAGGAACCTCAGAGCTCACATTCTCTTTCGGAACGTTCAGAGTTTTATCTGTGGATTACAAAGGGAAAAAATTAAAAAGTGGAAATTCTAGAAACGTCCGGTTGATTGAGACTCAGTTCCCTCACTATGGGGGATATTTTATAAGAGAGGAGGAACATAAATTCTGTCTCTGTCCTTAGGATAATACCTCTTTGTCCTCCATATTCTTGTTATATCAATACCAATCTTCCACCATTGCTGCTTCTTCTCATGCTAATGAGTGGGTGTTTCTTTCATAGAATACAAGTTATGCAGCCATTGTTATGTATATTTTCCAGCTGAATCAGCTGCACATTAAAAAAAAAGTTTTCAACTATCCATTCTAAAAAGAACTATTATAAAAATGTCTATAAAGAGCATGGAAAAAATACTAAAGAGTAAAAAGAAATTTTTACACCATAATTAAATAGTCATTCCAACATTCATAAGAACAGTTTCAGTTTTCTCCACTTTAATACAATATCCTCCCTAGTATTAAACCTAATATAACATATGGAGACAAAAAGTACAGAGGAATGAAGACTAATTACTACCCTTTCACTGTTTATGTGTCAGTGGTTGAGAAAGAGTTAATATTAGAGATTAACAAAATTGTAGCAAATTTTCAGACAATTTTGCAGAGACACAGAGTTCTGGATATATGACCTTTGTGTTCTGCATTTACTTTGTCTTTTCGCAGATTGTTATTCCACGCTAAACTGTAATTTCACATTTTAACAGTATGCAGATAGAGCTGGGATGTTAACGGTGAATTTATTCTGCTGTGTGGTGCAGAAATAGGGATAAGGCTAGCAGAGCAAATGATTGCAGGAGTCATGGATACCGCAACTGAAAATCATACAATAAATTTGATCTTGATTTGGTGTGCCAAAATTAATATTTCTAGTACTGGTTATTTTGTTTGCAATCTGGTCTGGTTGACACACACTATGAGAATTGTACTATTGTGTTCTATTAAGAAATTGTTTTTAATAAACTTATAGGGCCTGAATCATTGAGGAAAGTAAGGCAAAAATATCCGAGACAAACCATGTTACAATACAAGGTGTGCAAATTAGTTTATTATTTTGCACATAAGTTAAATATTGGCTGTTTTTTCATGTAGCACACAAATACTTGATAGCTTTATTTTTACACTGAAATTTAAAGTTGATCTAGGACATACCCTACCTGAACTATAAATCTGTCCCCACATTTTAAGTTTACCCCCCTCCCCCTTCCTATGCAACATGGTTTTGCCCAGGTGCAAAGTTGTTCCTTTTTTATACTTTTTATACTTTGCTCTCCTTTATGACTCAGGCCCATAGATTGTAAGCTTGTGAGCAGGGCCCTCTTAGCTTTCTGTCTGTCTGTATTAACCAGTATTGTTTTATTACTGTGTTTGTTCCGAATTGTAAAGCGCTACGGAATTTGCTGGTGCTATAAAAATAAATGTTGATGATGTTGATGATGATAGTTGCCTGTGGCATGTCTCACTTGCAAAGTGCTAGTTACACTCATGATCACTTTGTCAGACTGAGTGCACAGCATATTGTAGCTCAGTACTGCGAGTTCAGGACAGCATAGGTACAGCTGCAGCACAGTTATAGTATAGCAGCTACAATTCATACAACTTGTTCTCGATGTCGTGTTCCAGAAAAATTTGCCGTGTGTATGGTCTTCTCTATTCATCTCTCAAAGGTCCACTTCTAGAGGACCTGTCACAGAGACGCAGAGGAGGTGGCCATTTTCTTGGCCGACCCAATACTCATGTGAATGCCGCCTATCAGTTCACTAAAACGTGTAGACAATAGACACACGTTAATGGTCAGAGCAAACAGCCAATTCCTTGCTGCACATGACATTAGAAAGCAGACAAAACGTTTTATCAGGCTGTTTCACTGAGGTGTGAAGCTCTGACGAAACAATGGGTTACACTATTTCCTCGCCATTCTGATCTGTACACCTGCATTTTGCGGAATGAGTAGTCTATGAATACTCTGCTGTTTGTTGTGTTTGGGGCAGGAATGGGAATTACGGCCAATGTGAGAAAGTTTACGGCCAAACGCAGAACGAGGTAAATATTACAAATATTAACATTATGTACTATGGCCTGATTCATTAAGGAAAGTAAGTAAAAAAGACAAGTATGTTTTCTCCTGGACAAAACCATGTTACAATACAAGGGGTGCAAATTAGTTTATTATTTTGCACATAACTTAAATACTGGCTGCTTTTCATGTAGGACACAAATACTTGATAGCTTTATATCTTACACTGAAATGTAAATTTGATCTAGGACATGCCCTACCCCAACTATAAATCTGTCCCCACATTTTAAATTTAGCTCCCCCTCCGATGCAACATGGTTTTGCCAAGGAGCAAAGTTACTCATTTTTTTCTTTCCTTTTCTTAATGAATCAGGCCCTATGTGTTTTATTTCTATATGATCAAATGGACCTCAATTCCGGTAATTACATTCAGTTGTCCTCGGACAAAACTCGCAGCATTTTACAGGTAGCTGTATTTGGATAAGTGATAATTCTGTGGAATATTGTCATGATAAATACATTGCTGAGATCTGGATATAGAGCACATTTAATACCTGAAACACTGAACGTTATTTGTGTGGTCCCGGAAGACTTCTCCTGTCCCAGTCTGATCCAGGTCCCACTCTCCTTCTTCAGCCACTCCTGCACCACACAGTGGAAGAATCCCAACTGCCCCGGGCCCGGCCTTAGGATCCGCAGGATGATTGCGTCCAGAGAGACACGTTCATTGAGGAACCTGGAAGTGGGTCCGGATAAAGATGGTTTGGGAGAGATGACGCCCTCTTGGTCCACACTCAGGATTTCCACTGGAGACGTTGCGGTGTGTGGGAGAAAGAACCACACAACACTGAGAACAGTGCCAGGGGTCCAAGTCTTGATGTTACAGGTCACAGCAGCCTCATCCTGCACACTGGTCACTGACAGCACCCGAGATGTGGTGTCCAACGTTAGACGACTGACTATAGAGCAGAGGGACAGTAAGTACAATAAGTACAGGCACGTGTCATGTCTGAGATAATTAGGTTTCTTTAGTCTGACATAATCTCTGGTGGTTCCCCAGCTTCAGGGAATGAGGAGACGGAGGTGGTGAAGGCTTTGGAGATCATTTATATATCTAGCGTGAATAGCAAAGTCCCATTCTAGCTGTTATGGTGCTTAGACCAGAGCACAATTGCTAGAATATCTTTTTACATACAGATGGTCCCGACAAACCCATCTTGCAGAGTATTCAACGGACCAACACAAAAGTGCTTTTCTGCCACACGAAGCCTTGTGCCACAGCATAAAACCAGATGCCAATGACACCATGCTGAATATAATCGCTTCACCAACTGGATGTAAATGACCCATATGCCGGACTTCATGTATACTGAGTGTGCTCCGACCAGTAAATGTAAATATACCAAGAAATAAGGCGTTCTGGGGGGCGAAGCTGCAGTCAAATCAGAGCAACCACACATCAGCTTTTCTCAGCCTGGTTTTCTATATATAAGTCCGATTGTGGAGTGTGAGGGTAACGTGGTGAAGTGAGGGTCTGCGTATGGTGGTTTTGTAACAATAAAAACACGAGATTATATATAGATACTAACAAGAATTATGAGAACACAATGTAAACGGGAGAAAATGAAATTTAAAATAAGATGAAAGAAAGTGAAATAATAGAATGTAGAATTAAAATTAATTTGAAAAACAATTATGACTACAGATAAATTGAAATACATTTTAATAAAACCAATTTCAGAATACAACCATATTTGTGGCAGCGTAACCAGCACAGATCAGGTTTATGAAAGTTAAGCATATTTTTTATAACATTTAAATATGCAAAATTCATATAGCAGGGAACCTGTTTTATACCAGGGAACCTGTTTAAGTTTCCCTGATGCTGCTGAAAAGTTTATACTAAAAACGTTCATTTTCTGAGGATGACAAATGATATATAGTGTTTCAATCCAAATATATCAGAGACATCCGCACAATGATGCAAATTGTGGCTAATTAATTCTAAATAGATCTCATAATATTTGTAAGTGATGAGAGCGTTTTGTCCAAGGAAAAATGTTGGCGCATCAATTGTTCTTTACTTACAGTCACTGATTTGCAGAGTAGTCTGTACAGTGCGGGGCAGCCACAACTGGAGGGTCGTTCATGTACATAAAGATCTCCTGATATACAGTATCTCTCCAGTATCAGCCAATAAACCTCCTCATGTCATCACTTTATTTGCCTAGTGCAAGTTACACAATAAACGTTGGTGTCTGATAGGTTGTGGTGGCTACAGTGCAGATTGCCCCTTTCTGTCAGTAAATACCCCTCACCCTATTGTGCAGGATAAAGTCTATTATAACCATTTGTTGTACTGGGCATTTATATAACATTCAAGTAAAAATTAATACATCTGTTATATAATATTGTAGCTGTTGGGATTTAAGCTTTGAATTGTTCTATATAGATATTTATTGCTAATAAAGTACAACCGTTTACCCTGCCTGGTGCCAGAAAGGATCTGCAGATGACTTTTGGTGCTGTCGTGTGCAGATAGAATACACATCATGGCACAGGATGGATAAATCCCTACCTACAATCCAAATGGTACTTACTGAAAAAAAGCTCTTGTCTGTATGAGCTCTCAGTGTCCAACAGTCCGCTGTCTCTCTTTAGAGTTGTCTGTTCTTGGGACAGAGTAAGACTCACTGGGCGAGACTAACCTGCTCAGCAACATCATGATACTGGCAGGGACTAGTGGGACTGGTTAGTGTTTACCAGATATTGCTGTTATTATTATTATTATTATCTCAGAGACTATCCACAATCCTCTGAGAAGATGTTATTGGTGTATGATAATGTTATTATGTATCAGGGGTTAGTGACTATTAGAGATACGCTGGTATTGCAGGGAGCTCGGTAACGGTTTGTACTTACGTGGTAGTTGCACACTTATGGCGATGACATTGGAGGAGACCAAAGGCGTTGTCACATTTTTGTCTATATCCAGGACCCTAACTCGGCACATGTATGATCCATCATGCTGCCCTTCCTGGACTCGGAAAATTCTCAAAGTAGAAGTTTTTCCCTGTATTGAAATCTGCGCCTTTCTTGGAAGCTGGACAATGAATCCCCCCAAGACAGGCCGTTCCAGGACACTTGAGCCACATTCTGAAATGGCCCCTTTGGGTTGGAGCCAGGCTGAAAGTCCCAGGACCAGACTAGGAATTTATCCAGCAGACTATGTGTTGTGGCCACCTTACAGAAGAGAGTAGAGGTGTCTCCTGACGTTACCCTGCGCGGTCCTCGTCATTAACGCGGCTGTGAGTGAGTGGTCTGCAAAGAGAAGAGGGGAGAAGATAGTCCATTCAGGACACGACGGGGCTGTAGCTACCATAACAAAGAGTAGGCCATGCAGAGTGACCAAGGTTCCTCAATGTTATGACAAAGATTATCTCTGTGTGTCAGACTTATATAAACCCTTCAAACATTTCCACATTCTCGTGTCTGCACCAGTTTTTTTGTGTTGTGGTGGGAAAAATTATTTTTATTTTACATAGTTTTCCAAACTTTCTGGATAGAAGATATGGAAACATTACTCCCATGTTTGCTGCTAAAGGGGCCAAAATTAAAAATGTTTTATTTACTTTTCTTCAGACTTCGAAAACGTAAATGATCACATGAGATACATAAGTTCCTCCCATTTTACAGCATTTTCCAAATCCGTATTGAGTTTACCTCTTTCACCTGTGCGGCCATGTAACTGGGGTTACATTATTCTAGGGGGCAGCAACTTTTTGAGTTTATGTTAAAAAAGGCTATAATACTCTACAAAGTAATATTGAAAAACATTATTAAAGATAATAGTAATTTGAACACGTCAGTTTTAAACAAGTGCATTTCAAAGCTTACTCTAGTGTAATATATTTGTTATTTGTGTATATCAAGTTGCGACCCTACCCTCCGCTCTAAGGAGCTGCCTCTGTGCCTCGATGTGTGGAAAGGAGGAGCAATTCCACCCCTTTCATAAATAAAACTTTTACATTTTTGTTCTAAAACGCTTTTTGGTTTAGTCTCATGTCTGAATCATGAGACTAAGGCAGTGGTTCCCAAACCTTAGCAGTTTGCGGCACCCTTAGAGTCTCCAAATTTTTTCAAGGCACCCCTCCAAAATAATTATTGAGCAGTCCTATTTTAGAAGTAGTTGGGTCAAAAAAATGTAATAAGTATTTAGGTCAGGACAGAAATACTTATTTAGTTGTATGCAAAAATGCCCCTCTGCATCCAGACACTCTGCCCTCAGGCACTCTGCCCCCTCTGCATCCAGACACACTGCCCTCTCTGCCCTCTGTCATGCTGTCCCCCCTCCTCTGCCCTCTGTCACGCTGTCCCCCTCCACTGCCCTCTGTCACGCTGTCCCCGTCCTCTGCCCTCTGTCACGCTGTGTCCCCCTCCACTGCCCCTCTCACGCTGTGTCCCCCTCCACTGCCCCTCTCACCAGGCCCGGCGCTCCCATTAGGCAACCTTAGGCAGTTGCCTAGGGCGCTGGGACCTGCAGGGCGCCGCTGCTTGCTGACTAGATTTGAAAATCTAGTCAGCGGAGAGAGGGGGGAGAGGTGCAGCGGCGGTCGGGTGCCGCCACTGTTTGTTCACTGTCCGCCCGGGCTGCCCAGCGCATCGCACTGTCACACACCTGATCACTGACATCAGTGATCAGGTGACAGGTCTCTCTACCCGGCGGCCGCTGCGCCTGTGTAGAATATCGCACTGTCTGTCTGTGACAGACAGTGTGAATAAAGTTTCCTACCCAACGCCCCCCTCCCTTCCCAGCATGCACTGGCTGTTCCACCCCTCTCCTTTATTGTAAAGAAGCTGAGGAGCGGTGGGCAGCCATTACAGAAGAGCCTCCCTGCATCTGACCAGCCTTCAGGGTCCAAAATGGTCCAAAATGGTAAGTATCTTTATTTTTTTATTTTTCTGGTATTATTAATTTAATTTTATAAAAAATGGGGTACCCAAAGGCCAAGTGTGGAGGCCAAAAAAATGTTGGGGGTGGGATTTTTTATTAATATGTCATACTTTATGGTCTATGTCAGCGGTTCCCAAAGTGTGCGCCGCGGCTCCCAGGGGTGCCGCGGCACTGTCACTGGGGTGCCGCGGGCCAGCCCTAGAAAAAATAAAAGCAAACAGAAACTTACCAATCCGCGCGGCGCTGGGACCCAGCAGCCTCTTCTCTCCCGCAGCTGTCACTGAATATCGACGTTGGTGACAGCTGCGGGAGAGAGGAGGCTGCTGGGTCCCAGCGCCGCGCGGATTGGTAAGTTTCTATTTGCTCTCTCTTTTCTATAGCTGGCGCCTGGCGCGGGGCAGAGTGAGAGGGATCGTAGCAGAGGAGGAGGGCAGATGGCAGAGGAGGGGGACAGAGGGCAGAGGAGGATGGCAGAGGAGGGGGACAGAGAGCAGAGGAGGGGGACAGATGGCAGAGGAGGGGGACAGAGGGCAGAGGAGGAGGACAGAGGGCAGAGGAGGGGAACAGAGAGCAGAGGAGGGGGACAGAGAGCAGAGAAGGGGGGCAGAGGAGGGGGACAGCGTGACAGAGAGCAGAGGAGGGGGACAGAGGGCAGAGGAGGGTGACAGCGTGAGAGAGGGCAGAGGAGGGTGACAGCATGTGAGAGGGCAGAGGAGGGTGACAGCATGACAGAGGGCAGAGGAGGGGGACAGAGAGCAGAGGAGGGGGACAGAGGGCAGAGGAGGAGGACAGATGGCAGAGGAGGGGGACAGAGGGCAGAGGAGGAGGACAGAGGGCAGAGGAGGGGAACAGAGAGCAGAGGAGGGGGACAGAGAGCAGAGAAGGGGGGCAGAGGAGGGGGACAGCGTGACAGAGAGCAGAGGAGGGGGGACAGAGGGCAGAGGAGGGTGACAGCATGTGAGAGGGCAGAGGGAGGGTGACAGCATGACAGAGGGCAGAGGAGGGGACAGCGTGACAGAGGGCAGATGAGGCAACGTGAGAGAGGGCAGTGTGCCTGGATGCAGAGGGGGCAGTGTGCCTGGATGCAGAGGGGGCTGTGTGCCTGGATGCAGAGGGGGGCAGTGTGCCTGGATGCAGAGAGGGCAGACTGTCTAGATGCAGAGGGGGCATTTTTGCATACAACTAAATAAGTATTTCTGTCGTGACCTAAATACTTATTACAATTTTTTGACCCAACTACTTCTAAAACAGGACTGTTCAGTAATTATTTTGGAGGGTGCCTTGAAAAAATTTGGAGACCCTAAGGGTGCCGCGAACTGCAAAAAGTTTGGGAACCACTGGTCTATGTTCAATTTAAAAACTATGGTGGATAAAATAATTATTTTATTGCACCTCATGCTCTATATTTGACTTGCTTAAAGTCAATAATAGTGCATGACGTGCCAATAAAATAATTATTTTATCCAACGTAGTTTTTAAATCAAAGATAGAGCATGAAGTGCCAAATAATATAAGTTTTTCTCCCACATAGCTTGAAAATTAAATATAGAGCATGGGGTGGAAAATAGTATTTTTTCAATGGTATAAAAATGACTATTTTCCACGTCATACTCTATATTTCATTTGCAAACTATGCGGTGGAAAAAAGACTATTATTTTGCACTTCATGCTCTATCTTTGATTTAAACACTATGGTGGATACAATAATTATTTTATTGGCACCTCATGCTCTATTATTGACTTGCTGCAAGTCAAAAATAGAGCATGATGTGCCAATAAAATAATTATTTTATCCACCATCTTTGGAAAATCAAATATAGAGCATGAGATGGTAAATAGTCATTTTTATACCGTTTGCCACCTCATGGTCTATATTTATGTTCAAACTATGGTGGAGAAATGACTATTTTATTGGCACCTCATGCACTATATTCGACTTGCAAACTATGGGGTAGAATTTCTACACTATAGTTTGCAAGTGAGGTAGAGGGGGGTGCAGTGGTGTGGGGCAGAGTGGGGGGGGGGGGTGCAGTGGTGTGATGCAGAGGGGGGTGCAGTGGTGTGAGGCAGAGGGGGGTGCAGTGGTGTGAGGCAGAGGGGGGTGCAGTGGTGTGAGGCAGAGAGGGTGCAGTGGTGTGAGGCAGAGGGGGGTGCAGTGGTGTGAGGCAGAGGGGGGTGCAGTGGTGTGAGGCAGAGGGGGTGCAGTGGTGTGAGGCAGAGGGGGGTGCAGTGGTGTGAGGCAGAGGGGGTGCAGTGGTGTGAGGCAGAGGGGGGTGCAGTGGTGTGAGGCAGAGGGGGTGCAGTGGTGTGAGGCAGAGGGGGGTGCAGTGGTGTGAGGCAGAGGGGGGGGGTGCAGTGGTGTGAGGCAGAGGGGGGTGCAGTGGTGTGAGGCAGTAACATATGTGTGATGAAGGGACATGTTAGGGCCGTCCATTGCCTTTTTACAAGTGCATAATTTATAGGCTTATTGTGTCAAGATTTTGGTTCCGAAATCTAACACCTGGATACCTCCCCTCTAGAAATCCTGTGTCTGCAGTGGAGTCTGGACAGCGTACTGCATGTGGACTGCTGGAGAAGGTAAGGCTTATATATTTTTTCTTTTTTTTTAAAACACGAAAGCACTAAGTCTAGTATGTAAGGGTCTGTGAGGCGGGTATTTGGTGTGTTCGCCAGGGGGGGGGGGGGGGGGGGGGCGGTTTGAAAATTTGCCTAGGGCGCCGAGAACCCTAGCACCGGGCCCTGCCTCTCACGCTGTCCTCCTCCTCTACCCCTGTCACGCTGTGTCCCCCTCCACTGCCCCTCTCACGCTGTGTCCCCCTCCACTGCCCCTGTCACGCTGTGTCCCCCTCCACTGCCCCTGTCACGCTGTGTCCCCCTCCACTGCCCCCTCACACTGTGTCCCCCTCCACTGCCCCTCTCACGCTGTGTCCCCCTCCACTGCCCCCTCTCACGTTGTGTCCCCCTCCACTGCCCCTGTCACGCTGTGTCCCCCTCCACTGCCCCTGTCACGCTGTGTCCCCCTCCACTGCCCCTCTCAGGCTGTGTCCCCCTCCACTGCCCTCTCTCACGCTCTGTCCCCCTCCACTGCCCTCTCACGCTGTCCCCCTCCTCTGCCCCTCTCACGCTGTCTTCCTCCTCTGCCCCTGTCATGCTGTGTCCCCCCCTCTGCCCTCTGTCACGCTGTGTCCCCCTCCACTGCCCCTCTCACGCTGTGTCCCCCCTCCACTGCCCCTCTCACGCTGTCTTCCTCCTCTGCCCCTGTCACGCTGTGTCCCCCTCCACTGCCCCTCTCACGCTGTGTCCCCCTCCTCTGCCCCTGTCACGCTGTGTCCCCCTCCACTGCCCCTCTCACGCTGTGTCCCCCTCCACTGCCCCTCTCACGCTGTGTCCCCCTCCACTGCCCCTCTCACGCTGTGTCCCCCTCCTCTGCCCCTCTCACGCTGTCTTCCTCCTCTGCCCCTGTCACGCTGTGTCCCCCCCTCTGCCCTCTGTCACGCTGTGTCCCCCTCCACTGCCCCTCTCACGCTGTGTCCCCCTCCACTGCCCCTCTCACGTTGTGTCCCCCTCCACTGCCCCTCTCACGCTGTGTCCCCCTCCACTGCCCCACTCACGCTGTCCTCCTCCTCTGCCCCTGTCACGCTGTGTCCTGCCTCCTCTGCCCCTGTCACGCTGTGTCCCCCTCCACTGCCCCACTCACGCTGTCCTCCTCCTCTGCCCCTGTCACGCTGTGTCCTCCTCCTCTGCCCCTGTCACGCTGTGTCCCCCTCCTCTGCCCCTGTCACGCTGTGTCCCCCTCCACTGCCCCTCTCACGCTGTGTCCCCCTCCACTGCCCCTCTCACGCTGTGTCCCCCTCCACTGCCCCTCTCACGCTGTGTCCCCCTCCACTGCCCCACTCACGCTGTCCTCCTCCTCTGCCTCTGTCACGCTATGTCCCCCTCCACTGCCCCTCTCACGCTGTGTCCCCCTCCACTGCCCCTCTCACGCTGTCTTCCTCCTCTGCCCCTGTCACGCTGTGTCCCCCTCCACTGCCCCACTCACGCTGTCTTCCTCCTCTGCCCCTGTCACGCTGTGTCCCCCTCCTCTGCCCCTGTCACGCTGTGTCCCCCTAAACTGCCCCTCTCATGCTGTGTCCCTCCTCTGCCCCGCTGTCACCCTCCTCTGCCCTGCTGTCACCCTCCTCTGCCCCGCTGTCATCCTCCTCTGCCTGCCCGCTGTCTGCCCCGCTGTCACACTCCTGCCCCGCTGTCACACTCCTGCCCCGCTGTCTGCCTGCTGTCACACTCCTGCCCCGCTGTCTGCCCGCTGTCACACTCCCGCCTTGCTGTCTGCCCGCTGTCACACTCCTGCCCCGCTGTCTGCCCGCTGTCACACTCCTGCCCCGCTGTCACACTCCTCTGCCCCGCTGTCACACTCCTCTGCCTGCCCGCTGTCTGCCCCGCTGTCACACTCCTGCCCCGCTGTCACACTCCTGCCCCGCTGTCTGCCTGCTGTCACACTCCTGCCCCGCTGTCTGCCCGCTGTCACACTCCCCGCCTTGCTGTCTGCCCGCTGTCACACTCCTGCCCCGCTGTCTGCCCGCTGTCATGCTCCTGCCCTCTGTCTGCCCACTGTCACACTCCTGCCCTGCTGTCTGCCCGCTGTCACACTCCTGCCCCGCTGTCTGCCCGCTGTCACGCTCCTGCCCGCCTGTCTGCCCGCTGTCACGCTCCTGCCCTCTGTCTGCCCACTGTCACACTCCTGCCCCGCTGTCTGCCCGCTGTCACGCTCCTGCCCTCTGTCTGCCCGCTGTCACACTCCTGCCCCGCTGTCATGCTCCTGCCCCGCTGTCTGCCCGCTGTCACACTCCTACCCTCTGTCTGCCCGCTGTCACGCTCCTGCCCTCTGTCTGCCCACTGTCATGCTCCTACCCCGCTGTCTGCCCGCTGTCACGCTCCTGCCCTCTGTCTGCCCGCTGTCACGCTCCTGCCCTCTGTCTGCCCACTGTCACGCTACCTCTCACTCCTCTGCCGCGAGCCAGCCATAGAAAAAACCAAAGAGCACATAAACTTACCAATCCGCGCGGCGTCGGGACCCAGGAGACTCCTCTCTCCCGCAGCTGTCACTGAATATCGACGTCAGTGACAGCTGCGGGAGAGAGGAGTCTGCTGGGTCCCGGCGCTGCGTGGATTGGTAAGTTTATGTGCTCTTTGGTTTTTTCTATGGCTGGCTCGCGGCACCTCAGTGACAGCGCCGCGGCACCCCTGGGAGCCGCGGCGCACACTTTGGGAACCGCCGGACTAAGGGGTATATTTACTAAAATGCTGGTTTGAAAAAGTGGAGATGTTGCCTATAGCAACCAATCAGATTCTAGTTAACATTTTGTAGAATGCCCTAAATAAATGATAGCTAACATCTGATTGGTTGCTATAGGCAACATCTCCACTTTTCAAACCCGCAGTTTAGTAAATATACCCCTATGGGATCATTGGGGCTGGTTTATTACATGTGGCAATTCTGTACATATGTGCAGCAACATGGAGACATAAGACAGGCCGGACTAACAGCACAGGATGAAACCAGATGAACTCCCGCTCTGAGCTAGTGCAGAAACTGCCTACAGAGCGATGGGAGGTTCTGTGGCAGCATTCCCGCTGGATTAGGTTCATGAGTGTTGTTACACCAACCTACAAATCCAGACTTTCCATGTGCAGGATGACGATTCTGAGATGTGATTGAGTGGGGGCGTTTACAGGGTGTCCTGCCTTATGGGTCATCGCCTCTTCCACCTCGCAAAACAATTTGATTTTTTCCTGCACTTCTGAGAGATTGTGTCCTTATATTTATAATACACGTTCCAGGTACAGAGATAATGCATACATGTAATAGAGACAGTTGTGATCATAATTAATGTAAGGCACAAATACGGCTGAACCGAACAGGTTTCCCTGCACGTTTCCCCATCCTTATAGTCTGCAGGCTGCTGCACTGTGACCTCTGATCACTCAGCCCCTTGTGTCTGGGTCCCTCTAGTGCTGTGAATCACATAAAAGTGTTGTCTCCTCGTCTGACCTCAGCTATCTCAGTGCAGGTCCTGTATCCTGGGACTAGAAGTCCTCCCTCTGTTTGGCAGTGTGTACATCTCCCTGACTACTACTCCACAAGGGCCCTATGAATTCATTAGGACGCTCCTTGTGTGAGCATTACAGTCTTCCGTCTTAGCCGATAATCATTTTCGAGTTCAGGGAGATTCTACTACTTAACTTTCATATGTTCAGAACAATAGAAAAAAACAAAGAGTTAATAAGTGTAGTTTTATGTGTCAGAAATGTACACAAGATCTATAGCTTCATTTGCAACTAAGGGGAAATATAGGGAATGAAGTGCAGTGATCGCATTACAAAGCTTCTCCTCTCCCCATGGTGTAGATTAAATTGAAGCCAGCAATTACTATAAGCATAGATTCCCCAATACACTGAGACTGTTATTATTAATATATAAGTAACCAACAGTCACAGACATACACTGAATGCAAAACCAATGGACACAATACTGGGGTAGTTATTATCACAGGATGCTGAATTTGAGAATAAATAGAGACGCTGAAGGAATGAATTAATACACAATAAGTAATAGCACCCAGCGTATAGTTCATTGTACTCACACATCACACAATTGTAAATTATTTTGCTGGTTTTTGATGATGATGATATATAATTTTGTAATAAATAAATACATAAAGGTTATGATTTTAAATAATGGAGAATTTTAAACGATAAACACATTACAAAACTATGACCTGTTACACGTATTAACTCTTTGCTCTATGGTACCGTACAGTATCTTCAGTGTTAACCCTCCACTATCTGCCAGAACAAGCAGACAAACCCCTCAGTAAGGGAACAGGTGCTGAATGTATTAATGTCTACTAGACCCTCTCCTTGTGCGGTCATTACCCCTAGATCCATTGCACGCTAACACAACTCCACATCTGAAGACTCGGCTCCTAGTGTGGACTCCGCTGTGTAGTCTGACCTGCTGTCTGCAACAAGGTCAGACACTTGTTTTACATCGGGCTCCTGACTCAGGTATGTTACATATCTTAGGTGACACTGAAACATTGGAATGAATTAAGGGGGTGGTCCCAAAGTGTAAGTAGTTTGGACTTTGAAGTGACCTTTTCCACCAGGAAAGGCGAGGAGCAGACTGCTTCTCTGTTGGCGGTTCCTAGGACCTTGAGTTTGGCACCTCTACATGGGGTAGGTGAACAAGCATGCGCCCACATACTTATGGCAGAACCTCCCAGTTCGCTTCCCAACCAAAGATCTTAAAGACCTTCAACAATCTTTTTCAAAATGTATATGGGCTGGCAGAACACCCAGGGTAAGGATACTCATTTTCTACAAGAAAAACCCAAGGCTTGAGCTGGAACGGATGTTTATTTAGCTCACCCACTGTACGGTTCACAAAATCCAGGTTTTTATGTTGTAAAATAGATATTATGTAACTAGATTCATTCTTGCATGCTACAGAATATAATGGCACCTTTGGTTGAAGTGGGGGGTATATGGCGTATGTCATACCGCCACTTCTCCTGCTGCCTTCATTGTAACACTATCACATTCCAGTCACTTATATTATATATATATATCTAAGATACGTCCCTTTCTCACCACGGAAGCCACGAAAACCCTTGTTCACTCGCTTGTTATCTCTCGCCTTGACTACTGTAACCTCCTTCTCTTTGGGCTACCTGATTCTCGCCTTGACCCTCTTAAGTCTATCCTCAATGCTGCTGCCCGCCTCATGTTTCTCTCCCGCCGCTCTGTATCTGCGGTCTCGCTCCAACAGTCACTACATTGGCTCCCCATGGCCTGCAGAAATAAATTTAAGCTCCTCACCCTCACCTTTAAAGCTCTTAGTCAATCTTCCCCTCCCTACATCTCCAATCTCATCTCTACCTACTCTCCTACCCGCCCCCTCCGCTCTGCCTCTGACCGCCGCCTCACTACTTCACTGATCACCTCCTCTCACTCTCGTCTTCAGGACTTTGCCCGGGCTGCTCCCCTGCTGTGGAACGATTTTCCACGTTCCATCAGGTTAGCATCTACTCTTAAAGGCTTCAAGCGTGCCCTTAAGACTCATTTCTTTATTCAACTCTATCAGTCCTCCTAACTTCCTTGTCCTGGCTCTCTCCCCCAATTAGTACCACCCTATTTGTGTCTCCCCCTTCCCTTTAGGATGTTAGCTCTCATGAGCAGGGCCCTCTTTCCTTGTGTGTTCCATCTACTGTTCCTTCACCCTCTGTACCACTTGGCTGCTTCGCTAGCCCTGTTTTACCTGTTGTATTAAGCTTTGGCCTTCTTCCTGCTGATTTCTACCATCCCTTCCACTATCTGTCCCAGATATAATCTGATTTGCTTTACCCTGTCACCTGTGTTTGTATATATTTTTGTATCATGTTGTGTCTTGGTTCTGTTTTCTGTATATGTAATGTACGGCGTTGCGGACCTTTTGTGGCGCCTTATAAGTCAAAGATAATAATAATAATAATAATAATAATATATATATATATATATATATATATATATATATATATATACAGTGGTGGAAGTGGGGGGTATACGGGTATACAGAGTATGTCATACCGCCACTTCTCCTACTGTCTTTATTGTAACACTATCACATTCCAGTCACTTGGATTTTCCATACCGCCACTTCTGGATGTCATTTTTGTTCAGATCAATTGGTATTTATCATCCCTGACATGATCTATGAACATACATATATACATACATACTTACATACAGTATGATGCTTACATGCTTGTACACACTATTATAAAGAATGTACTTGTCAGACCTGTGGAAGAGAACACTGGTACATACATGTAGGCAGGGATCACACGCCTGTACACAGACATTCAGACAGTGCTTTCTTGACTATTTTAACTAACACTTTTCTACCGGACAATGACCTGGTTATTGTTGTGTGTCTTATCTATATTGACAGACTGTTCCCAGTTATTCCCATGCTGGTGTCACACTGACATCTTGGATGAGCGCAGACCTCCCGTTGCTTGTAAAACATGCGGATTTCAGTGGGAAATTATTTATAGAAGAAATATTTGTAGTTGCAATGTCTCACGGCTCAGAGATGATTGTGACATGTTTCTCAGTTTTGTGGTTTGTGCGATGTAATTCCTGTCTGCTCTTCTAACCACAAACACATCTAACACAAGCTTTGTGGCTGCAAACATGACCTGGCAATCTGATAACACAAGTGGCATATACTTATATTCGTGGAATCTCCATCCACAGGCCCCCTACCTGTCTGTCCATGTTGGACCTACCTATGCCTGTCCTTTCTCTGGTTCTGCAGAGTCATACACCTGATGATTAACCTGTACATAGCGTCATACTTATAGTGCTTGTTATGTTTCCGTCACATCAGAATTGTGATCTTCTTCTTTGCCCATCTGGTTACCAGTTGCAGACACTTTGACCACCAGAATAGCGATTGAGGGTCCACACAGGGGAGTGTGTTACCCTGTTGCTGCTGAAAGCCAAGTAATCTGTTTACCCTATTTTATATCTGTATGAAGATAAGAATAATTGACGATGTCACCTCCTGGCTGAGATATTGAACTGTGATTTATATCCAACTCCATTATGGCAATATGGTAGAAATACAGTACTTTGGTGACCTAAGTGGTGTGGCGTTCATTTAAGGCACACTTTTATGCGTATACAGTCTATGGACACGAAAGAAGGGAGGGGAACAATGATCCACATTGATGTAAGAAGAGGACACTTGACCCATATTACAAAGCTTTGGCCCATATTAGCTGGTAGAAAAGGCACTTACCTAGGGGTGTGATACGTAGTTGCAGGATATTACTCTCAGTGGTCACATTTCTCCAGACTTCCTCTTGCTCCTGTATCCGTTCTGTTGCGCGACAGATGTATTTTCCACCATCGCTTTGCATTATTCGATCCAATTTTAAGAAGAAGAGTCCAGGACTCACTTTTTGCGCCACTAGTTGGCCACTACTGTACCTTTGGACATAATCCTTTCCCACCACCAACTCTCCATCCTGCCGTAACGATGCCATCTCCACCCACTGACCCGTTGACGCCATCCTAAACCAACTTAGAGACATCGACATGGGAGGTCCAGACACCAGACATTGGTACTTGACTGAATTCCCTTCATAGACCTCTGATCCATCAGTGCTGAGTATGACCTGGCGGTTATGGTGTTCTGGAAACATAAGAGTTAATGGGTCATGTTTTACATATAGTTTACAATTTAGTCAATATTGCCTTGAAAACAATGTGTTCTTTTTTGTATTGTTATTGCTGGAATCTTCCATTTGTTCCTATATCATTAATTTTTCCAGATGTTACTGTTTCTCTTAGCCCCCCCCCCCCCACCCCCTATCTGTTTTAGTAGTGGTGCAAAAGGTGCCTATTTTGGATCACCGCTATGTATCCTAGTAATGGAGTCTGGATTCCAGAGGCAATATAACTGCTAATCCACCTACCACTCCTAAAAATAAGAAAAGTAAAATAATCAACCCCATATATACCAGCCCAAACCTTATTAAACTAATACTAAACATTATATTACCCCAAGTCCTAGAACCCTAGAACTGGCCAAGACCTATTATGAGTCCTACAAGATCCAGATCCCATCAGGTTCTAAGTACATAATAACCCGTCACAAAGTCTACTTTGTACCAGTTGAAACGTTTTTGCTCTGAAATACCTTGATGCATTGTATTTATGGAAAACAGTCACACGATTCTTCTTGTGTGTTTTGTGTCCTACAAAGGACTTTAGGGACCAACTAATGTGACTTTTACCCTAGACGCACTAATGTCTTAAAGGGACCCTTCCTAAAACTGTCTGCTGTTTCCTCCCCCCGAGATAGGCATCCAGCCCTAGATCCTATGTTGTTCATATTACTCAGCCCTGGTGTATCCATCTTGTAGGTCTACCCAGGCAGACACTGTATCTTGTACTCAGCAGCAGTGAGTGAGTGCACACTAGTTCAGGGGTCAGCCACCAACCACACGTCGGAACTTCGAGCTTCTGCTTCATTCAAGTGGATAGAGATGGGCAAAACAGAGCTGTTGCGCATGTACAACAATTATTCCCATGTTCCTTTTCAGAACTGAAGACGTCTGACCCCCGTGTGCTGTCTCCAGAGGTGAGTCAGACGCAAGAAAGCAGAGCTGCCCACATATGTTTTACTAATATATGTTTTTAATGGTAAATTGTGTGTATACATGAAATTGGTGTTACTACAGTGTGGTATAATATGAACTAAAGACACTATTATCTGCATAATATGGGCAGCACGGTGGTTAGTACTTCTGCCTCACAGCACTGGGGTCATGAGTTCGATTCCTGAGCATGGCCTTATCTGTGTGCAGTTTGTATGTTCTCCTTGTTTCCTCTGGGTGCTCTGGTTTCCTCCCACACGTCAAAAACATACTGGTAGGTTAATTGGCTGCTGACAAAATTCTCCTTGGTGTGTCTGTGTGTGTTTGTGTGTAGCAGGGAATTTAGACTGTAAGCTCCAATGGGTCAGGGACTGATATAACTTACAAATATTCTCTGTACACCGCTGTGGACTTGGTGGCGCTATATAAATAAATGATGATGATGACCGCTATTAGTATTATCATGTTTTTAAAATGTACAATTGACATACTTGGGCTTGACTAGATTTTAGCCGACACACTGATAGAAGAAGGTTGCCTACCCCTTCACTAAGATAAATGCAAAATGCTGGTTTCAGCGTGGGTGCCAGCGGGCAGCAGACACATCTATCACATTGCAATAACAAATACAACGTTACCTGTGATGTTCATATAGTATTCATGTAACACCGCAGAACCTTTATGTGTAATACTGTTCATTATGACACCACCTCTTATCAAATATATATCTCTATATGATAAAATGTATCCTTACGTTAGACCATTAGACAGACATTACTTCCTCTCTAATCATATCTACTGCTAATCATTGCTGGGTTCACCACAGAACCGTGTTGTACTGTCATTATAACACCACCTTTTATTTCTTATATAATGACTCTGCTGAAAGCCCAGATATATCAGTCAGTGCTCTTTAACCTTTTGTGGCTATTCTTGGTTTTTAACTATTATATGCTCTGCGGAATCTATCAGTGTGTATATGACAGGGGGCACTCGGTTGTTGCAATGTTCTGCAGATCTCTAGAGAGCTCAACCTGCATATCATTAGTATAAGATGTATAACGTTGTGTTACAGGAAGGATAAACTTGTGGTTACCTGTACCAAGTATTTCAGATGTTGCAAATGAATATATAAGAATAACGTAGGTTTTGGAGATAGATTGTAGAACTTAGATTCATAGTTTCTCAAACTCACCGGTTGGTTCTACAGACACAGATATAAATGTGGAATGTTTGATCTTGCTGGACCCCTCTTCAGTAACCGCACACATGTATAATCCCCCGTCCTCCAGACGGGCCCAGTTAATCCTTAGAGCCCACGTCTCTTGGTCTCTCCTTCCCACTGACAGCTGTCCCTTTGCAGCCCGGGCACCGTACAGCTTCCCGAAGGTGATAACACCAGACGGTTCCCAAGTCACCACCTTGTCATTATCAAATAGCCAGGCGACGTGGAGGTGGCCTCGGGCAGCATTTAGATGGGTGACAGAACAGATGATCTCCAGAGGACTCCCAGAGTTGAGAGTTGTATCTGTACTCTGGATCTGCACCTCAAATTCTCCCCCTGAAAAGACATTTGTCAGCCATTATCTTTCAGTGAAGTAAATGTGAAAATATTTTTTCATGTTCTATTGTTGGATATAGACACTTCTGTGGGACAGCCATGATGATCCATTCTTCTCTCTCCCATATACTCTCCTTTCATCCTCCTCCCCTCTAAATAGATGTCTGATAAGAATATAAAGTACTACTAGCTGCAGTATAGAAGGAGCAGTGATAGACCTGACGGACAATACAGCAAGAACGATGGTGGTGCTTCAAATGGACTGTTTAGCTGCAAATGTTCATACACAGTTATTTCTTTATAACGCTCTTAGATAAATAACAAGTTCGAGTAGAAATAAAACAAAAGGGGGACTCACGTAAAATGTAGCAAAAGACATGACAACAGCATGTGAGGAAAACAATAATGAGAAAATTGGTAGAGAGAACCCTCCCCATGACTGCTTACATTCTAGAGGAAGGGGTGGCGAGAGAGAGGAGTGGTGACTTGAATAACATGGAGATGGTGGGCAAAGGAAGAGGGTGGTAGTGGGCAAGATGATCAAGAGGAGGTAGGATAGATGAGCATGAAGAGGTGGGTTTTGAGGGAGCGTTTAAAGGTTTCTAAGTTGGGAGAGAGCCGGCTGAGGTAGTTTAAAGAGTTCCAATGGTGGGGAGCAACACAGTAGAAATCTTGGAGGCGTCAGAGCGGAGTGGCCAGGTTGGGATGTACCTTGATACAAGGTCAGAGAGTTAAGGGAGAGATATGTTGCTAAGGGCTTTTGTAAGTGAGGGTGAAGAGCTTGAACTGAATTCTAGAACAGATAAGTAGCGAAGTGAAGGGATTTATGGAGAAGAGCAGCAGCAGGAGAGGAATATGAGCCTAACTGCAACATTCTGGAGAGATAGAAGGGAAAGATGGGAGCCAGGAAGTCCAGTGAGAAGGAGGATGCAGTAGTCAAGATGAAATATGATGAGTGAATGAACCAAGATTTTCATTACTTCCTGAGAGGAAGGGCAGATATTAGTAATGTTACAGAGGAGGAGGTGTCAGTACTTAGTGAGAAGTTAGATATGAGGAGTAAAGCTGAAGGCAGAGTAAATGGCAACTTCATGGTAGCAGGCATAAGGGAAGGGGAGAGCATGATGTTATGAACCATAAAGGAAATACCGGGAGGGCTAGGAACATTAGTAGGTGGAAAGATGATGAGCTCAGATTTGGAGATGTTAAGTTTGAGGAAGCAAAGTAGTGACAGCAGACAGGAAGCTAGATACATGGAATAGGAAAAAGAGCGAAGTCAGGGGAGGAAAGATAGATTTGTGTCATTGGTGTAGATGTAGTGGTGGAGGTCAAAGGATTGAATAAATTTGCCGACAGAGGTCATGTAGCAAGAGAAGAGCAGAGGGCAAAGAACAGAGCCTTGAATGAGGTGATAGAGACATAAAGAGGGGAGGAGGAAGAGTTAGAAGATGAGACACTAAAGGAGCGGCCAGAGAGGTTGGAGGTGAACCAGGAGTGGACAGTTTCATCAAGACCTAGGGAGTGAAGGGTGTTTATGAGAAGAGAGTCCTGGGGGTAAATGTATCATAGACAGGTTTTTGCATCCCGCGCGAGATCGGCGAGATGACAGCTAAAATTTAAAGCGGCGCTGCCTTGTAAAGGAAAACTTGTGTAGTAAAAGGAACAAAGTTACCTCCAATCCCTGTGACTTGTATAACAGAACTTTGCTGCAATCTCATACTTTTATGGGGGTCACATAACACCCCCACATCATGCAGGGCCATCTCTTCCATTGGGCACAATGGGCAGGTGCCCGGGGGCCCTGCGGGCAAGGGTGCCCGTCCGAGGCAGCACTGAAAAAAAAATACTGCAAAAAAAAAAAAGAGAATACTTACCTTGCAGTCACACGGTCACATCAGCAGCGATCCAGGTCCCTCCCTGGTCCCCTCTTCCGTGCTGTGGTCGCAGTGAATGTTGGGCGTGATGTCACGCCCAACGTTCACTGCAAGCACAGCATGGAGGAGTGCAGAAGAGAACGTGGAAAAAAGAAGAGAAGGGGATCGGACTTAAGGTAAGTTAAGGGGGCCCCTATATATATTATTATTATTGTTATCATTTATTTGTTGGGCGCCACAAGATTTCCGCAGCGCCGTACATAGTACAAACAGTAGACCGTACAGGGTTAAACAGTACAGAACGATAAACACAAAGTACCAATGCTTCAGTAACTCCAGGACAGCCATAAGGAGTAAGGACAGAGCAAAAGAACAGGTATGGAGACACGAGGGAAGAGGGGCCCTGCTCATAAGAGCTTACATCCTAAGGGAGGGTGGACAAATCAGACAGGAGAGGGAGCTGGTGATGCCAGGGGAGAGAGGGAATAGCGAGCAGAGTAGATGAGGGGTTAAGTGGATGGTTGATAAGCTTTGAGGAACAGGTGAGTTTTAAGTGCTCATTTGAAGGAGCACAGATTGGGAGCGAGACGGATGGAACGAGGGAGGTCGTTCCAGTGCAGTGGGGCAGCTCGGGAGAAGTCTTGGATTCTGGAGTGGGAAGTGGTAATTAGAGTGGAGGAGAGGCGACGGTCATTAGCAGAGCGCAGGGACCGGGCAGGAGTGTGAATGGTGAGGAGGTTGGCGATATAGGGAGCAGTAGACAGGGAGAGAGCCTTGTAAGTGGTGATAAGGAGTTTGAAGAGGATTCTGTAGGGGATGGGGAGCCAGTGTAAGGCATGGCAGAGAGGGGAGGCAGAGGAGGAGCGGTGTGAGAGAAAGATGAGCCTCAAACGGCTTGAGGCTCCACGATGTTATTATGAACTGAACATAACAGTATAAAAACAATTACAAATACAAACAAGTTGTTTCAGATTATCATTAAAAAACAAACTAAAACAGATTAAAATAAAAAGTCTGCTTGGACAGACTAGCGCACCACACAAGATACATCGTGGAGCCTCAAGCCGTTTGAGCCGCATGTGTGGCATGAAGGGGACTCGGACTTACATTCCCTTTAGCGGGTAAGCTTTGGATGGTCTATTTATTTACCAGTTTGACAAATTATCGGCTGAATGAATACCACTTACAGCGGAAGAAGTTTTGTTATATCTACGCTCCACTGCTAATACATCACTTTACAGTTGATGCTATGGAGCTACACATCTGATTACCGCCTCACTTGTGGGAATTTGACTTTTAATCTAATAGCCGGAATCTGGTGAAATAGAGCTTTTTCTATCTATATCCTTATACAGAGCTATTACTCTTTTGGTCATACTGATACGCTGATTTATGAAAGTATCCAGGCCTTTTTATATTGAGACACCTGTTGGAACTCTCACATACACAGGTCCTGATGAGCCTGTCTATTTTCTCATGTGAATATTAATTATTTTATGTATTTATTTGTTGCTGGAGTAAACATAGGTACAATTATATATTGAGTCATTTGTATGTTCATCTTCATAATTTTTCACTTTGATTAGAACATCTCACACGCAATCAGTCTTTTTTAGTTTTATAACATAAAACTATGAAAATAACGTTTTAATCAAACAAAATAAAAACAAACACAAGGGCCACCAGACTATGTGGCTTTTCCACAAACCACCGCCTGACAGCAGTACTATTAAATGGGACAATAAACATCATTTTGTTGACTTTTGTAATTCATTCTCTTTAAGTATACAGGCTCCATTTATTTTGAAATCAAATATAAATAAATAATGTCATTTCCTTTAAACTGACAGCTTCAGTTTTGTTTGCCTTGCTCTGGATCAACACTTCATGTACTTGTATATATAATGGTTCAGTCATCAGTCAGTGGAGATAACAAACCATAATGACTGTGTTGTCTAAGGCTTCACAGCTGTTCTGTCCCCCTGGAGACTACAATAAGGTCTCACTGCTGGCTCACGTCACACACTTACCCTTCACCGCTGACACCTTGACACTGTTTTTTTCTGACTGCTTCTCTGTGATTTCTGTCCATGTATCATCAGGATCCTGGATCCACTCAGATCCCTGGCAGAAGATCTCACCCTGATCTGACAAACGAAGTGCTTGGATGGAAAGTTTGTAAGTGGTATCACCCAGCTTGTCCATCCGTATATCTCCAGAGGTCAATCTCTCCGAGTACCCTGCTCCCGGGAGTAGAACAAAATCCCTGGACAGGGACAAGATCTCAGTGTCTTTGTCACTTGTAAGAAACCATGTGACTGAGAGGTGGGTGTGTTGGGAGGATGCCTTGGATACCTGACAGGTCAGTTCCAAGGAGGCCCCTTCGGTCTTCTCCAATGCCTGGTGGACCATTGTGACCTGGAGCGTGTCTGGTATGACTGATGGGAAGAGGGAAAGTATTACACAAGCAGCACATTCACCTGATATCATGTGTATGTTGGGTTGAAGACTCTGCTAGCAGAGTAACCTGCTATTATCTAGGTGCAGTAAAGATAAGGTATAAAAGTACCCTGATATTATACAGGTACAGAGTTAAATACATTGATAGAGTTATTTGCTAGAAGTTTAGTCCAGGAATGAGATTACAATGATATTAGATTAATTATGTAGCTCCTGGGTAGATGACATTATTATCGAGGTAACCTGTTATCATCTAGCTCCTTCATTAACATAAATGGCTGTCAGCACAGAACACTTTATGCTATGATGTAAAATAACCTCATATAGAGTTATGGTATGCATAATATTACAACTTTTCATAGCCTCAGCTTGTCCTGTCAAATGTTATTGTGACGCTTTCTCTTACACAATTGCCATGTACTGTTACAACCTCAATAACATATGCTTTAAAAATGTCTCCACCATAAAGTCATTAATGTTAGAAAATGTTCTGTGTGCTCCAAGCGGCATCTTACCGCTCAGGTTCATCTTGGCGCTGTAGCTGCCATGATACGAGGGGTCGGTGTTGGGCGTGTGACATTCGTACTCTCCGGCGTCTCGTTCCTGCAGCTGTTGGATGTGTAACACTGTGTGGTCCCCGGACACTCTCTCCACATATACGTCCCCGCTGTGGACACGCTGGGTGTATATCGCGTAGGAGAAAGAGGGGTCTCCTGTGCCCACCACCTGGACCTCTCTGTCAGGGGCCGATGGCAGGTAGATGGAGTAGAGAAAGTTTTGCTCGGAAGGGCCCTGGTAGCCCCTCACCTTGCACCAGATACTAATGTGAGAGCCCACGGTCCGGTACAGGGGTCCCTGCTGAACGATGACCTGTCGCTGGGCCCAGGACACGCCTGTGAGGAAGACATATGTAGTGCGTTAATTGCATTCTTAATATACCAACCACAATATAAATACTACTATTCTAAGCACAAGTATGCATCATTAGAATTCTGTACGATTCAGATGAGATCACAAATTTGGTTTTTAAAGGGAAATCACAGATATTTCCCACAACACAATGTGGGAAAAGAAACATCTCAAACACAACTGAAGTCAACTTCATGAACAAAATTATATTTAGAAGAGATAAGAGAGCAGAGAAGACATATTCCAAAATAAGCAATCACTTCAGAGCTCCTGAGGATTAGTCAACCTGCCCCCAAATCGCTAACAGGACAAGTACTCAAACTATTAGAAAAAAGTTTGAAATATGTGCCAAGTAACTAACCAAATAAGTTTGAACTCTTCTTTGATCTAAACACATATATTAGGACACTTACACGACAACATAATTTTCTAAAGGCCACTAAGACCATCTAGATTTCATCTAATTCAATCCAGGATTAGATTTATTGACATTTTCTATGACCTGGTCCAATCACATTTTCAAAAGTTAGATAATACCAGTTTTACCTTTTCTCATAATCTTTAAAATTTTAAACCTTGATACTACCACCAAAATAAAACAGGCCAATCAGGGGAGTTGTTGCAATATCAACTCATATTTTAAAGTCTACAATTATTGGTAGATACTGAAACTTATATGAAACTGAACATTAATCCCACAGAAAACTATGACCTGGAATTTTATCTATCAACAAATAAAGGCTACAAACAGAGGAGTGTTACCAAGCATTCATTTCAATATTTGTGGAACAATTTCTCCAGTTATTCCTATATATTACCATATCCAAATCCATACCATATCTATATCCAATCATTGTTGTACCCACCTGGAAGAACAATCATTTCTGGTATTAATACAAAAACAATCAACCTTTCTGATTTTATTAACCATAATTTACATTTTGTAATAAAATTGCCATTCTACCACTCTACAGTCATTAGAGTATGTAGTTTGGGCAATAACTGTCCATGTTGGTAACTACTGATGTGCTAGCCTTGTACACCTCTATGCTTCACAACAGAGGTTTGGCAGCTGTTAAATCTCAATTCAAAGATAGTTCAAATGTAACCAAAATGTAAAGAATATGAAACTTAAATTCATACCTAACTCCATTCAATACATTTTTATCAAAATTATTTCCTATTTGTTGATCATTATTACTGGTAACCTATGGGCACGGCCATGGGCACTAAGTTTGTCTCTAGTAATGCAAATGTTTTTAGAGAATCTCACTATAGAATATAATATATAATATTATATAATGTAATAGACTATATAATATAACTGTTTTATAGGTACTATAAAAGACTATAGAAGACTATCAAAATGCTTTAAACACTGACAGAACGAGTTTGTTCAAGTATAAAAATACAAGAAAAAGCAATCTCTGTGAACTTCAATGTAGACCCCATGCCAGTCCAGATGTGCCCATTTATTATGAGATATACAAGTTCTAAAATTAATATACAGTCTATTTTAGGTAGACACTAGAAAATGCTCCAGAAAGTACCCATAGTAGATTTTACACATCCCAAAAACCATCAACAATTTAAAAAATGGGCATTGTTGCCCCCTTGCCATATAAAGCTTTTATTAACCAGTAAAAATCAGTTACCGGTAATGTGAAAATAAACTGGGTTTAGAAAACCACGAATACAGGCAGTCAATGCTTGCACTTCAATATGTGTATTTCTATCAACTATTCACTATACTGTAGCTGCCATCTTCTGTATGTGGGAAAAACAAAAAAGACAATTAAGTCAGATAATAAGTCAGAATTCAAGACAACCTGAGAAACATAAAGAATGAATAACTCATACATACTCCTTCTCATCATTTTGTTTCTAATCAAGATCCCAAATCAATAAAGTCTGAAGTGATTGTATGTTTAAAAGTAGGCCCAATCGGGGTTGATAGGCGGCTTCTATTATCCAAGAGGAGATATATTGGATATATAAATGTAACACTCTCGCTCCCTTAGGACGAACCCGTCACACACTAGACTTACTTTGGTCCAGTGCGCTCTACATCGCAGCACTGTAAGGTCTTATTCCATAATGCCCCCTCTCTCTCTCTAGCTATTTAAGCCCTCTCTGTGTACTGTTAGGAGGCCAGAGCATTTATCTTAGACACCTGTCTAGGTTGTTTTTGGCTCCCTTGCACTATTAGTTTTCTATATTCTAGAAGGCCGGAATCCTGGTGCAGTCATATACTGCTGGTATTCTGGTGCAGACATATACTGCTAGTATTCTGGTGCAGTTCCTACTGCTGGCACTGTACCTCTATTATTATAGCACCTTTTTCTTCTGGTGTCGTTCCTGCACCTATATTTCAGTACTTCTTGATTTATATCTATATCTATCTATCTATCTATCTATCTATCTATCTATCTATCTATCCACACTTAGCCCATTCCAGCACACAAACCATGCTGAAGACCTACCCCAGGGGCCGCAACCTGCATGGCGCACACAGCCACTTCCATCCCGCCTTGCGGTGGGCTCTGGTGAGGACTGGCGTCACATTAGACTCCACGCCATGGGAATAGGTAGAACAAATTTGGGCTGCTTTTGGATCATATCCTTGGTGCTTCCTGATATAAACTAGGACATTGATGTTATATCGTTCCTATGAAAACTTCCGTTTTTTATCTCTGGCTTCTTTATAATGATACTTAAAGTGGCTCTTTGGTACACAACATAGATGTTCATTAAGACTATTGTAAAGGTATACTTATATTTATATATTTTATTATACTCCATTTCGACAAAGTCCTGTAATAATAAAGTTTGTTTTTCGTCCATTTTAAAGATGTCTTTTTTGCCCTTATTAATTCCTATTCTTTTTCTAATAAGTATTATTGGTCCTGTGTAATCTAATAATGGATTTGTATATTCCTAAGTCCAATTACTACCTGTCACAAATATTAGTACTTATGTCCTGACTCCAGGACAGTTGGTGGGGGGGGGGGTGCCCATTGGGATGTGTGCCCAGCTGACTGGTGCCCCTTCATTGCTGAGGCATTGGGGGTGGCATAGCATTTTGGATGCACGTGACTATACCCCTTATTATGCACACCAGGCCACTAAGTTGTACCCAATTTGGAACAACCAAAAGACATGAGGTGTGATTTATGTTTAAGATACATTACTCTGAATAGCCTCCATTTTGGAGTCATTTTTATTTTACAATGGAATTATATATTTCTATTTTATTTATTTTAGCAGCCCATCGTAATTTATTATACTTCATTTTGGATAAGTCCCATTAGGCTAATAATGCCATGCATATTCTAATAATTATTTTGTATATTCCTAGGGATTTACTACATTTTTTAATAGTCCAATTGCCACCTACATATACCCTCTTCACATAGTACATTTATAATTTGCCAAAAGTTGTGTTTTTTTAGCTAGTATATGTGTTATTTTGTATTATTTAAATAAGTATGGATGAATGTAATTTTGACATAGTGTTTATTTATTATATAAGCATGTATTGATTTGCATCTGGCAATTTATATATAATTTATGTTTACACATATAGGGGTAAATTTATCAAACAGCGGGGTTTAAAAAATGGAGATGTTGTCTATAGCAACCAATCAGATTCTAGCTATCATTTCATAGACTGTACTAATTAAATAATAACTAGAATCTGATTGGTTGCTATAGGCAACATCTCCACTTATTCAAACCCGCAGTTTGATAAATTTACCCCATAGAGTCTAGTTTGGAGTATTTTTTTTTACAATGTAATATATACTTATAATTCATTTTTTAGACGTCCAGTGTAATTTAAGATATACATTTCTTCTTCTATATTTATAGTTAAACGAAGTGCCACCTGCCTATCAGAGGCTATTTGCTTGTACTATATAAAACTTAAGTGGAAGCAGATTGGCCATTCCCTGATGAGAGAGCAAACACTAAATGAGTTGGCAAAGTATTCTGTTCTGCGTCTCTATCTGGCTACTGCATACGGCGTATGGGCGGAAGATTCTGTGATTACTTTCAATGACCAGTGCCGGCTCTTGTTGGGGGCTTCAGTCCAAACTTGGCCAGCATGAGAGGACTAATTCCTAATATAAGTCTATTTTTCAAAATGTATTTTGTATATCATTTTAAGCATTTGTTGTTAAACAAGCAGCTTTTATAATACACTATTATGGCTCTTTAATAACAAGTGGTTCAAGACCTCTATCTTTATATACAGACAGTACTGTATTCATCCTTACAGTGGATAATTGTCTCAAGGCTTGCAAGCCAATAATCAACTTACACATGGTGATGGTAATGAGCACTTATCAACATAATACACCATTGTCACTCTCCTTTATTTCTTATATTTTTTTCATATATTGTCAAAAACAATGTACCTGTAATTAGTGAAACCTCTTCTCTCGCCCCAGAAACTTACATTTAATAAAGAGCCTATAGAGGAATCTAATTTTACAAAGAGAAAGCTAGAAAGAAATATATATATATATATATATATAGAGAGAGAGAGAGAGAGAAAGAGAGAGAGAGAGTAAGATACAGATATAACACCTCTTAGTCTGAATACTGCTTAGCTGACTGCTTTCTGACAGAGATAGAGTTGGAAGTATGGTGAATCAAGAAAAGTAGTTGAACACATTAATGAGTGTGAGCAATGTTCCAGTCAAGTTCACGTTTAAGGCCATTGGTAATAGTAGGTATAGCACTAGATCCAGGCTCTGGCAGTTGGTAATTACTTGTATTATGCTGGTTCCAGGTTCTGTGTTTTGACCAAAAGATAATTCTCTGGATTGTTAACCTCCAATATTGTGGGATGGTAATGGGAACAACATATGCTCCTAGTTACTCTAGATAACTGGGAGCAAATTTAGGTTTATGAATACAACCTATTTCATAAAAGCATTATAGCAATTATATGTTTTGGCAGAACATTATCATCATCATCAGCTATTTATATAGTGCCACTAATTTCGCAGCGGTGTACAGAGAACTCACACACATCAGTCCCTGCCCCATTGGAGCTTACAGTCAAAATTTGCTAACATACACACACACACACACACACACACACTAAGGTCAATTTAGTAGCAGACAATTAACCTACTTGTAATATTTTGGATTGTGGGTGGAAACCACACGCAAACACGGGAAGAGCATACAAGCGCTACACAGATAAGACTATGGTTGGGAATCGAACTCATGATACCAGTGATGTGATGCAGAAGTGCTAACCACTGAGCAACCATGCTGCCCATTACGTGAAATACGAGCTTCTTAAGTTCTTGATTGAACATAATGGGGGTTTTTTTTACCTGCAATTCATCTATACCATAAAAATTGATAGTATTAATAATACTGAGTTTTTGGACCTTTTGTTGGAGAATAGCAATATGCTTCAACAAAGAGCAATAATTACAAAACCTATACCAAAAACAGTAGCTAAATGGAGAGATGGAAAATAAACATCTCCGTCTCACAGTTGACAAGGGTAGGGAGAAACTGTAGTAATATAGGTCATTTTTAGGAACTGGCTGGAATATCTTGTGGAAATATTTGGTAAAGTACCAACTAAAGATCTGTAGTGAAATATACAGTCAATAAAAGTAGAACACAAAACAGATTTGGATATAATTAGACAAAGGAAGGAAACTGGACAATGAAGATTTCAGTTTTATAACAAACTCCAGAAGTCAAAATAATTATATTTATCTTGGGGAATGGTTGGTATATTTCACTAGAAAACACATTAATTGGAAATGTAATACCCCCAAAATAGTGACATTATTTCAGAGTGCTAACAAATTTGAAAAATACTAGTTTCAAGTTACTGTAAAATGCAACCAGTAAATAAGGATGTCGGTGTATGGCCAAGTAGAGGATGTCTGAAGGGTGCAGACAGCACTATATATGCAGCTTTCTATATAACAGAACAGAGATCATTTACAGATTCAAAAAATAAAAAAACTGTTTTCAAGTAAATAGTGAAACCCTGTGTGCTCCCCTCAACTAACATTCAAGGGAATATAACACTTTACATTAGATGGAAAGGTGGAGAATTTTAGAAAAAGTTGACTTAGAAAGAAATGTTTTAGATTTTTTTTACTCAACGCTCTATCATTCTCGTTATTCCAGCTCTTTGATCTCTTTCTTATCTGTATTAAATGTGCCATAAAATTGTAGCTTATTTCCGTGTAAAACGTACATTGTTTTATTATAATCTTGCAATGTGCTACTAATTTATATACTGGCCAAATCTAACTGCAGTCCCGGTATTAAGTTGGGCAGGCGCTTCTCAGCGATCTTGTTTTGAATATCCTTTTTTGTAAATTCTCTAGCGTTATATATGTTTTTAAAAATTAGGATCATATTATTCCTATTATGTATCTCCCTGGTATATGTATGTACAAAGAAGGGTCTGACGATATTGAGAATGGATGTAAGATAGTACCCTACCCTGTACTATGGATAAATGATGGTCTAGACTATAGTCATATTTTAGAATGTTCTAGATATTTACTTTGTGACCTGGATACAAGATTTCAGTTATGATTGATGTATAGACACTAAGTTCATTTTAAATTGAGTATGGTGCATGTGTTTAAATGTAGCTAAAAATTATTTTGTAAATATTAGATATACAATTTTAAATATAATTCACATTTTTAATAACACAGAAGTGGTAATTAATTGCTTATATTATTTTTATATAATAGTAATATAGTAATATGTAAAGTCAATACTTAATATATCTTAATAGGAAGGATTGTATATATATATATATACGTTTGTCTAGATTGCTACTTATGTATATCTGTTTGTGACTTGGGCAGTGGCCCCCTTAGTAAAAAATCCACAGCATCAGATAGGGTAATGACAGGCATCTGTCATTCTGGTGGGCGTCACCTTAGCTTAAAGATGCGGTTTGCATGTTGCTATGGTGACTCGCGCATCGTTTCTGTTTTGAAAATATCCAGCTTTAAAACATGTAAATATATCCAGCTTTATCTCACCTTATATCAATGTTCTTAACATGTCAGTTTGTTTTTAGCATTTTATATACTTGTAAATTTGTACTGTCCGTTGCCCGGAAGTGAGATACCGAAAGTGAGGTATCGGGAAATGCCGGGATTCCGCCCACAATTTGGAGATGTTTCAATTGGATCTGGAGTTTGTACTTAACTACTTAAGTCGGATGTTTGCTGTTCTAACCATTACCCCTTGAGAAAGTCTTTAAGTAGACGAAACGCGTTGGACGTGGTTTGCTGACTGTCTTTGGACTTGTGGTAGCGTGGACATTACTGGCCAGATTTTGCCCTGCTAGATTTACATTCTATACGTGGACAGGACAGATAAGCTGTTTTTTATTTGATTTTATGTACGAGCATTACTTTACTAAAGTTGCAGTATTAAGGCTTGTTGCCTTTATTAAAATAATGTTTCATCATATTTTATTTGTGATGGTGTTATACTATTGTGATATGTTTTGAGTTCTAGTCACTCTGGAGTCTCTATTGTGAGGAGTCTACATTATATTTATCTATCTATGGTCCAGTGATTCAATACAGACGGTATCCAGAGAGGACCTATCAGCATTGATTAAGCTGTTATTTTCTGGATCTTCGGTACGGGAATAATCTATATGTGGAATTTACTTATTATGTCATACATTTAATGCACTATGTTTGGCGCCCCTTTTCTTTTGTATTTATATATATATATATATATATATATATATATAGTAATATAAAGTTAGATACAGAGAAGGTCCGGATACAGGAGATTTCCAGATACTTGGAGCACCTGATACAGTGGAGTTTCACATACAGAATAGTTGCAAATACAGAGGAGTTTTGAATATAATAAAGTTTCGGATACAGAGGAGTTTCGGATACAGAGGAGTTTCGGATACAGAGGAGTTTCGGATACAGAGGAGTTTCGGATACAAGATTGAGCCAGGGCTCTGACAGAGGCTTCAGAAACTAAATAAGCTGTTTTACAATTCTTGCATTTTCTACACTTTTATACCTTTATCATGTGGGAATTAAAGACAGCTAGGTAATATTGCACAATTTTGGTGCTTACTTTCTCCCCTCCCCCCACTACTTATTAGTTACAGAGAATCCATTAAAGCAAAGGAAAGAAAAGTGGAACTTCTGCAGACTTGGGGATTAGCAAATGTGTTGCTGAACATCAGATATGCGATTGCCTCTTTACTAAATTGTATGTGTCTCTTATTAGGCATGTGTGAGGATAACACAGAAATTATATTACAATATATTTGTCCCCTACACTTTTGTCTTTGTCAATCTCCATTTAGACCTCAGCATCTGAGAAGCACAGGTGAGAAATACAGGTGAAGGGAACAGGTGAGAAGTACAGATGAGGAGTACAGGTGAGAAGTACAGGTGGGGAGTACAGATGAGAATTACAGATGAAGGGTGCAGATGAGAAGTACAGGTGAGAAGTACAGATGAGGAGTACAGATGAGAAGTACAGGTGGGGAGTAAAGGTGAGGGGTACAGGTAAAGAGAACAGATGAGAATTACAGATGAGGGGTACAGATGAGAAGTACAGGTTGGGAGTACAGATGAGAATTACAGATGAAGGGTGCAGATGAGAAGTACAGGTGAGAAGTACAGATGAGGAGTACAGATGAGAAGTACAGGTGGGGAGTACAGATGAGAATTACAGATGAGGGGTGCAGATGAGAAGTACAGGTGAGAAGTACAGATGAGGAGTACAGATGAGAAGTACAGTTGGGGAGTAAAGGTGAGGAGTACAGGTGGGGAGTACAGATGAGAATTACAGATGAGGGGTACAGATGAGGAGTATAGGTAAAAGTACAGGTGAGGAGTACAGGTGAGGAGTACAGATGAGGAGTACAGATGAGAAGTACAGATGAGGGGTACAGGTGAGGAGTACAGGTGAGGAGTACAGGTGAGGAGTACAGATGAGGAGTACAGATGAGAAGTACAGGTGAGGAGTACAGGTGAGGAGTACAGATGAGGAGTACAGATGAGGAGTACAGATGAGAAGTACAGATGAGAAGTACAGATGAGGAGTACAGATGAGGAGTACAGGTGGGGAGTACAGATGAGGCATACAGGTGAGAAGTACAGGTGAGAAATAGAGGTGATGGGTACAGATGATAAGTACAGTTGAGAAGTACAGGTGAGAAGTACAGGTAAGGAGTACAGGTGGGGAGTATTGGTGAGGAGTACAGGTGGGGAGTACAGGTGAGGTGTACAGGTGAGAAGTACAGATGAGGAGTACAGGTGAGGAGTACAGGTGGGAAGTACAGGTGAGGAGTACAGGTGGGAAGTACAGGTGAGGAGTACAGGTGGGAAGTACAGGTGAGGAGTGCAGATGAGAAGTACAGGTGAGGAGTACAGGTGGGGAGTGTAGGTGAGTAGTACAGGTGAGAAGTACAGTTGAGAAGTATAAATGATGAGTAGAGGTGAGAATTACAGATGACGAGTACAGGTGGGGAGTACCGGTAAGGAGTACAGGTGAGGAGTACATCTGAGGGGTACAAATGTGGAGTACAGATGAGAAGCACAGATGAGAAGTACAGGTGAGAAGTACAGGTAAGGAGTACAGGTGGGGAGTACAGGTGAGGAGTACAGGTGAGAAGTACAGATGAGTACAGGTGAGGAGTACAGGTGGGGAGTACAGGTGAAGAGTGCAGATGAGAAGTACAGGTGAGGAGTACAGGTGGGGAGTGCAGGTGAGGAGTACAGGTGAGAAGTACAGGTGAGATGTTCAGATGATGAGTACAGGTGGGGAGTACTGGTAAGGAGTACAGGTGAGGAGTACAGCTGAGGGGTACAAGTGTGGAGTACAGATGAAAAGTACAGATGAGGAGTACAGGTGAGAAGTACAGCTGGGGAGTACAGGTGAGAAGTACTGATGAGGAATACGAGTGAGAAGTACAAGTAGGTGTCACGTATTTCACTAGGAATATCACTGACTGGTATTAGCGCAACTAAACTGAGAGGCGCGGAGTCTAACGCACCACCGGTGTTCGCCAGGGATCCCCGCAAGATGGTAAAGAAGGGAGAGTGTCACTCACCGGACCGTGAGTGCCTCTTCCCGGACATTTAGGAACCGTGGCCGTCCGCCATCCTGAGGGTCTGCGCATGCGCAGCCCTTTTCTATACTTCAGTGTATACTCCTTTAACTTAATTGGCAGATCAGGCAACCTCCCTATATTAAGCACCTGTGGTCACCACCACGTTGCCTGATCTTGGAGTCTCATTCCTCATGAGTCTCTGAAGGTGTTCCTGTATTACTCGTGTATTCAGCGCTGCTGATTCCTGTGGTTTCCAAACCACTTCTACTACTGTGGTTCCATACCACTTCTACCATCAACTGTATCATCATGACTGTTTGCTGATTCCTATCCGCTGCCTCCGTGCACTACAGTCTTCTACACCACTTCAACGTTATTTTATATCTATGTGACTGTTTGCTCATTGCTATCCGCTGCCTCCGTGCACTCCAGCTTTTACCTCACTCACCTGCTTCTCATCAAGTCTGTTTGCTGATTTCTATCCGCTGCCTCTGTGCACTACAGTCTCCTGTTTGCAACTCGCCTGTGTTCAACATCGTGACTGCCAGCTGACTACTATCCGCTGCCTCTGTGCACTACAGTCTCCTGCTTGCAACTCGCCTGTGTTCAACATCGTGACTGCCAGCTGACTACTATGCGCTGCCTCTGTGCACGATAGTCTCATCTCATCTTTGCTGTGACTTCCTCGAGACTGCCGCTTTCATTACCATCTGTTACACTTCGTGATCAACAGCTCCTGCCCTGCGCTGCACTCCTGTTTCCCATCGCTGTTGGTTCCTGTGGTTGCTACTGGTTACCTCCGTGTGCCGCTGAGTCCTGCCGCTGTGGTCAGCGCTATCGTCCATCTCCTGCTGATCCACTCTCCACGCCTTCACGTGTTCCACTGGTCTCTACCCTCCTGTCAGCATTGGATTTGTATCTCTTCTACTACCCTCTGCTGGATCATCTCCATTCTCCTGGGTTTCCTATGAGTCCAGTTCCACGTGTTGCTGACTCCTGTGGATTCGTGTCCCTGTCGGTCTACTCACCTGTGCGCTGCACCTGCTAGACCGCTGCTTCACCTATCCAGGGACTTCCTATCCACTCGGCCTCCAGCCGCTCAGGTACCGCTGCAATCCCATCTGACTGCTACTGCTGAACCACGGTATGCATACTTCTCATTGACTGTGCTGTGTATTGCATATCTTGCTGGACTGTGTTTGGTTCTCTCTGGAGTCTGCTATCCGTTGAGTCTATTGCCATCATTGACTGTGTTATCATTGTGCTGGACTACTTCAAGAGACTTTCTAGATTGCAGACCTGATCAGTCATTCATATATATATATCTATATTGTGCATATTACTGTGGATCGTGTATAAGGTGCCTGTGTATATCCTGTGTTGCAGTCTTCCCCCGTGCATCTCCTCACATATATATTCAGTGGTACAACTTGCTGATGTCAGACCACTGACCCCTGTTTCCGGTATCACCTGTTCCATTATCCTCTCACATAGCAGTGGTACAACTTGCTACCGCAGACCACTGACTACCTGGATACCTCCACTTGGATTCCATTCCTTCACTCAGACAGCGGTACAACTTGCTACCCGCAGACCGCTGACTCTCATCACCTCCTTGTTTCTGTTGGACATTCCTCCTCACTATAGCAGTGGTACAACTTGCTATCGCAGACCACTGACTACCTTCACGTGTCCTTGCCCATACAGTTCCTTGTGTATCATTACCTCATTATTACCAGTGTTGCTAGTCATAGACTTTCCTGAGCATCTCATCGGTCATCATTTCATGTTCCGTGATCACCCAGCTACCAGAGTACCCTATTACCATCTACATTGCTCTGGTAAGCCTACCATCTGGTGATCCCTGGGTAAAGACTCCTAGTGCCCGTGACAGAGAGTTACCCATGGACTCGTGTTGGTGGTTATTATGGGTAATCTCTGCCCAGGGTAAAAGTTCACTCCAGGGCGACTGTTGATCCGAACAGTAGCACCTCAGAAATGCCTCCAGGTCCTGATTGGTCCGTTCAGTCTGCCCATTAGTTTGCGGGTGGTACCCAGAGGAGAATTTTAGGCTGATTCCAAGCTGTTTGCAAAAGGATCTCCAGAATTGGGAGACAAATTGGACTCCACGATCAGAAATGATGTCCCTCGGGCAGCCGTGAAGGCGAAAAATCTCTCAGATGAACAGGAGAGCCAGCTGGGAGGCAGAAGGTAATCCCTTGAGGGGAATGAAGTGGGCTAATTTCGAAAAGCGGTCCACCACCACCCAGATGGTGTTAAAGCCATGACTGGCAGGAAGGTCTGTAATGAAAATCCATGCTGATACTGAGCCATGGAAGGTCCAGAATGGGCAGAGGATGGAGAAGACCGGCAGGGGGTCTCCGCGGGATCTTGTGTTGGGCGCAGACCTCACAAGCATGGATGAATTTCAGGACATCCGAGGGCAATGAGGGCCACCAATAAAGGCAAGATAGAAGAGCAACTGTCTTCTTAACCCCAGCATGACCAGCGAATTTTGGCGTTATGAGCCCATTCAAATTGAATAGAGCACTGGTTAAGGAAACCACGACACTTCAGTGGATTGTCATTATATTTCTCAGGAGGAGGGATGTGGAGGCTTCTGGCAGCTGCGGTGCTAGAAGAGATGGTAGGAGCTGAGGCAGTGGAGGATGAAGTGGTCGTGGAAAGAGTAGGTAGTGAGGCTTGAAGAGAGTCCAGACGAGAGACCACTCCCAGAATACATTGCAGCGATTGTTACTGATTGGATTCTTGCCGTTCCACTCTTTGACCCAGGTGCAGTAATAAATCGCGGCACGAAGGTTCGTACGGTCCACTCATGGTCAGACTATTCTGTCACATATTTCACTAGGAATATCACTGACTGGTATTAGCGCAACTAAACTGAGAGGTGCGGAGTCTAACGCACCACCGGTGTTCGCCAGGGACCCCCGCAAGGAGGTTTGGGCTTTGCTGCGTGTGATGAGCAGGTCGCGGTTCTCCCAGATAGTTACCAGTGCAGTGAATGGAGAGTAGTCAAACAGGCCGAGTCAAAACCAGAAGAGCGCAGTACAACGGAAAGAAGGCAAATCGTAGTCAGGAACAGTCCAAGGGTCAAAACCAGTGCGGGCAGCGAAGAGCAAGGGTTGATCCGGAAGAGAAGTCAAACTATAGCCAAGGAGTCAATACACAGGAGTAACACAGGAACAACAATGCTGGAGCTGGAAGAACCAATACTCTGGCACTAGACATGTGTCAGAGGCTGCTTTAAGTACTCTAATGTGCCTCCTGATTGGGTTAGGGAGATTTAGGCGGTTTAGACATGCTGGCTGCAGACAGGTGAGTAGATATAGAGTTCTGCTGCTAGGCAACAGGACGTGGATTACGGAGAGAAGGTGTCCGTCTACGGCGCCTGTGGATTGTGCGAAGACGGCACCTGACAGTTGGGAGTACAGGTGGGGAGTACAGGTGAAAAGTACAGATGAGTAGTACAGGTGAGACGTACAGGTGAGAAGTACAGGTGAGAAATACAGGTGAGGGGTACAGGAGAGAAGTAAAGTTGTTTTATAAGGCAATGCCAAAGGAAGGAGAGTGTAGAGACAATTTGAATGAACTCTGAGGGAACGTACAGTACTATATCTTTATGCCAATGTATTATGCACACATTCATATTGATATTTCATGTATTAATGACTTACATCCCCTTACGTCTGGAGAGGTGGAACGAGGGCAGACAGTGGCTGGTATAAGCAGAGTACAATAAGGGTGTATCCACGTAAGTGTGGTATAATTAGGAGGCATATCTCTTACAGGTATACAAGGGCTGCTGCAACAACATGTAGCACTACCTAGCTGCTGCTGATTGGCTGATTATGTATTGTACAATAGGGTAATGCATTTTGCATTTACTACTAACGTGGTTAAGTTGTAACTCTATGCTATCACTTACCACAGCAATAAAATATCACCGTGGCGGCTGAGTGATGCACAGCCTCTCAAGCGATACTGGCCTGGAACAAAAGGTCAACTTATAGCTTCACTTAGCCCATTTCAGATGATATTCGCATGCGAGAGCTGACTAAGCAGATTTGGGCTCAGTTCCACTAATTAAAATAAAATCAAGAAAAAGATCGAAAAGAAATCTCAAACCCTAAATTGGAAAATAATTCAAAATAATATTTTTTTTCTTTTTTGAAACAATATTTGGGTAAACCTGAGGAAAGCCTGCGGGATACAGAAAGAAGAAAGAACAAAGGGAGTGGGACAAAGATAAGGGGAGCAGATACATGAATAAGATAACATAACAGTGTCTTCCATTTGGTACAGAGGACATTGGAACTATAAAGGTGGAGGTCAATATTCAGTCCAAACAGACATTATGATAAAACACTGTGGTGGCGATTATAGCGTTTCTTAAGGCGCCAATAAGCGCTGAAGTGTTATTAGGCATTAGGAAGCAACAATGTGGAGACATAGGGAAGAGGAAGGACGAAAGAAATAGGGGTGTTAGTATAGGAGGGGGGGATAGGAAGGCAGATGTGATAAGATGGAGGAGTCGAGTTCTCAAACCTAGTCAGAGAGAGAAATTATGCAAGTCGAGTTTCCGAATCAAAATATTCAGTCCAAGAGTCCAAGTAGATAAAAATTGATTGGGACGTTCATGAAGTTGGCTGGTAATATGTTCAAGTTCATGGATTTGCCAGATATTTTTGATTAGGGATGTAATAGAGGGAGATCTGGGTTCTTCCAGTTCTGAGCTATTAAGCATCTAGCAGCTGTAAGGATGTGTGATGGGAGTTTCCAGATCAAGTTATGGATTCCAGGAGGCCGGCGAGGAAGGAGAAATAATGAGAGGTGAAAGGGGAAGGAGTGGTGCGTGATCCTAAAAATGAGGTCAGACACCTCTTACCAATAGGGCTCAATTTCCGGGCAACTCCACCAAACATGGTACAGGTTCCTTGTTGGCCACAGTTTCGCCAACACAAATCTGACGTATCAATAAAATAGAAGATAGAAATAAGTCCTTTGGAGGAGGACTGATGAAGACAGAAAGTCTCTAGGGAGAGGGAGTACAGGGGAGTCGCGGGTCAATCAGGGTGTTATGGAGGAGTCGTATTTGGAGGTATTGTTAAAAAAGAGGAGGTCGGTAGATGAAGGCAATCACTAAGCTCAGAAATCTCTGGGAAGAATGCGATTGGAACAATATCCAGGAGGAATTTAAATTTATGTCTTGTCTAAGCAGAAAAAGCCTTAGGATTGAGACCTGGGGGAAAGGAGGGGTGATGCTATAAGGGGGTCACCCGCTTAGGGTTGCTGATTAAATTAAAGGTATGAGTACAGTATTTTCATATAGTAAGAGAAAAGTGAACAGTGATAATCATTTTTTTCAATGATTTTATTCTGTTATCACCATCCAGAACAAGTTTTGCAGTGGTAAATGCTTTTCACCCTTTGATAAATATGTGTACTGTTGTGTTAGTGTATTGTTATTTTAATGTTGTGTTATTATACTGTGATGTTAGTGTAGCATGATTTAAGTGTAACATTATAATAGTTTTGTGTTATATTGTTATGGTGTTATTGAAGTACTTCTGTTATATTTATGTTATTCTTCTGTATACAACTTTCATCCCAGTTTCTCCACCCTCCATATATCCCAAGGTGACTAAATAAAAAAACAATATGTATATATATCATTGAACAAGTCTTGTTGTGTTCCTGGAAACAGATGATTCTCAGCAACTGTCAGATACAAATAAGCATAAAACCGCTTACTATACATCTGTGACAAAGGACAAGATGTGACACAGTGTAGTGTTATTATGGATTTAGGAATCGTGTACTTCAGGATGAGACCATCCATAGAGATCTTTACACCAGACCCAAAAGAGAAAAGAGGGACAACATGGAAAGAAAGAGGAACTTGGAATCCTAGAGAGTTAGTGGATATCAGGCTGTTTAGATCACTTAGATAACATAGTGATCTGGACATTATACACATTAATTAGAGTGAATTCTCAGATCTCAGTCTAAGCATATAAGCATTTCACCCAAACATCCTTATATATTCATATTACCTGTTCCTGCAACAACCTCCCCCAACATGAACAATTAGATAACAGGTGCTTACCCAGGATGCTCAGCCAAAGAAGCCCCCTAAACACAGGAGCCATGACAAGCAGCGCGGGTATGGTGTGAGGCTGTGCGTTCCTCTGTCCTCTATGTGAGACACAGATCTTGTCATGCTAGTGGCTTAGCGAGCTTCCACTATGGTATACAGGAAACCACAGACTTACAGACAGATACGTCTGTTCCTGAGCACAGACAGAAGTAACCTCACACAGTGTCACAATACAGAGCTCAGATCTGCTGAATAAATGTCCCACCACACGCAACACAGTCTAAAGCCTGAAACTGAAACTCCCTATTATCTTGTGAAGATGTAGGGGCTTCACCTTGAAGGAGATGACAAATCTCGGGGTGTCTTTTATCAGTAGCCGGAGAATTCAGTCTTTGTGCAAAACTGACTGTGGATTGTTTTAATGAAAGTCTGGTTTGGGGGAGTGAGATATATTCTAATGACTCTTTAAAACTGGAACCAGAAAATAATTTAGTTATCTAACTCCTACGACTATAATACCGTCACACTGCACAGATTGTGTTACACACTCCACCGAATGCGTAGGGTAGGACCAGTGACAAAGGCTGAGCGTTAGGCCTCATACCCACTGGCGGTTTTTAAAACAAATTTCGCATGAGGTTTTACTGTTTGTAAAATGCATTTAAACGCATCTGAAGCAAGCAACTCTTGTTTCCTGTGTTGGCATACCTGGGCAGGGCGGGCTTATTCTGCCACCCTGTTTTTCCTTTCGACAGTTTATTTGTGAATTTTCCGCTTGTCTTGAAGTTCTCCTTTTACTGACAGTAGTCTGCCATTACTGACCACTAGCCCTGGTGGTTCTTGGCCACCAGAAACTCACCGACATATTAATGTTTAGCATCAGAGGGAAGCTCTTGTCACTGGGAACAATGAGTTATCTAAAATTGGGATTCAAATACAATATACAGTGATCTGTTATTTAGCAAAGAACTTTATCATTGTGACATTTCCAGACTATCTTTAGTACAGACACCCAGGGACCTACTTGACTGCACTCAAGCAGGAATGTGGTGGTCCAGGTACCAACATCCCCCTGCCTAGACAAGAGGCAAAATTGTATGTGATTTCATGTTTAAACATGATCTAAAAAATATCAACACCTAAAATACAGTTTTTTTATTTTTCTTGTTTCAGCTGTGTCCTCTTTGACTTCAGACTGTACGCTCTCTAATGAGTACGGTCCTCCATACCCTTTGTTTTCATGTCTGCCTTGGGATAGGTGGTCACCTTCATGCCCAAATATATATAAATGGTGTGAAACATGAAGGAAATGGTTGTATGATCCAGGTCCTGTATCAAACTAAGTTGGGGAAGGGCAGCTAAGTGTCAAATCCAAATGAGATAAGGTTTATATCAGGGTGTTAGGACCAGCAAAGTGGCATTAGAAGAAGAGCCAAACTTGAGTAAAGGTATATTCTTTGTCCTGTAGATTAATAAGTAATTATTTTCATGTGTGTGACAAAACAAATGTAGGACTTAACAGCAGAAACATGTGTGTGTGTGTGTGTGTGTGTCTGTGTGTTTGTGTGTGTATGTATGTGTTTGTGTGTGTGTATATATATATATATATGTGTGTGTGTCACACTCTTTCCTGGACTTAGCTATGAGGCATTTGGCTGCTGCCAAGATGTGGACAGCCAGTTTAATAGAGTACTTGCCAGCTTCTTGTAGTGGGTAGCAAAGGAAAAGGTTACAGGATTCTTTAACCAAAGGGTTTGGCAAGAAGATCTTTGGACAGGTCCACCAAGTATGGTAGTACAGACTTCTCTGACCACATTCCCTCCAACAGAGTGAAGGGGCAGAAGAGAAGATCGTCCCAGGTTTTCAGGTAGGTGTGTAGCACCCCCGGTAATACACTTTGTAGGAATTTTATTTAATTAGGGTTGAGATGGCGCTGGATGCTAATTGTTTCCTTGATTCTCTCCCAACAGTCTTTCTTCGTCAGGGGGGGCCTAGGTTTCTTTCCCACTCCCGTTCATGCCTGCCCAAAGGTCTAAGGACTTCGTCTAACAGTATTCTGAAAAGTGAGGAAATCTCATCTGGGGGGTGTGGATGCAAAGTCCTTCTGTCACACCTCAGACTTACCTTTCCAGAGTCCAGTGAGGCTCGTCTCAATCGTGCACGGTGCATACAGCAGAAACGCGGCAATTTTGGGCTGCAATGCCGAAGGCACGTGACCGCTCCCAGAGGTAGTTTTTTCAAATTTGCTAAGCTATTTAAACCTATTCTGAACACTGCAGCAGTGTCAGAGCAACAAGTTTTCTCCCTAGCGTCTGGCTAATTTCTGATTATCTGCTATTGGATTTTTCTGACGATTCTGACCTTGGCTTGTCTGTGACTATTCTTGGATTCTGATTTGTCCGGGATCATTTTGACTCTCCTATGCACCAGTTCCCAGTTCATCTGATCATTCTCCATTCTTCACTGCCGCCTCTGTCATACCTTTATGTTACACCAAACGCAGTTCAGATGACCACAACCTGCGATTTGCCAGCAGCAAAGCCTACACTGCCTTGCGGCAGATCTTGGTGAAAGCCTCAGGGCTCCTTCGACTCTGCACCTTTGATCGGCTAGTGCAAATTTTGCTTAACAAAAGGAATCCACTTTATTTGGAGTAGTTCCGACACCTTCAAAGTCAGTGAGGTTTCTGGGGAGCCTGTTTGATGGAAGGGAGCCCAAGAAGTGTCCTATTTGCATATAATTAAAGAGCTTGTGAGAAAGCTCAGGATGTTTGCTTTGTAAGGTGTCGAAAGACAGCCGGAAGCCTCTGTTTGTAAGGTCATAATCGAATTGTATGTCTACCGCTCTCCAGGGCTGGCAGTATTGATGTGAGGAGCCTTAGTTGAAAAGTGGATAACAATATAAATCATAACACATGCAAAACGCCAGTGGGTGTGTGGCCCGGAGTACAGAGTAACGAGGAATGTAGCCACTGAAGGTATTGAGGTAGATCCAGCGAATGATGCACCCAGTAAGGAAAACTGTTTTTTTATTTGACCTCATTGAACTTTACCCAAAATGTACTGGTGAAACGCGTTAACTGCAGGAGATCCAGCATTCCCAGCACCTCTGCACTCCAAGAACCATTTACCACACAATCCCCTGACTTGTGATGTCCAGGTGGGAACCGTCTCAGTCATATTCATGTTGATCATCTGCTTCAGAACAAGACTGAAGCATCTTTACCTTAATTGATATTCATGGTCTTTAGGACCAAAACACATGACAGGAACCCAGGTTTATATAGATTGCCCTATATACAATTCCTCTCCAGTGTGTGGGAGTGAGCGACTGTCTCCTATGAGGTCACGAAAACCTACTGAAAATTTTCACTTATAAAATTATTCTACAAGTGTATAGCTGAGTGAGATGGGGCATTTGTTAGGATTAATCTGCCCTGCATCCTGTGTGCACTCAGATCTGCTATGTACTTCAGCCACTCCGGTGAGTCTCCCTCTGAAGAACTGTTTCTGCTTTCAGATAGTTCTGAGCTGTAATGTGGTATGTCTTTCCCTGTGAGCTGATTGGATGACTACACTATATGAACTCTCACTTGTCATGTACTCGTTGCCAGTGATAGCGTTTGACACACTTGATTCTTGGATCCTGTATCTTATTCTGTTTGATCCTGACCGAGGACGGATTCTGTACCCTGACTGCTGGACTGCACCGTACAGTTTTACTGGTTCTGGCTCTGCTCATTTTGAACTCCTGATACCTGATTGCTTCATAAAAGTTTGCTGCTTCCTGGCTCTATTTCTGTTTATCTCCTGGCTCCTGCCTTCTGGTCTGCATCAGCTCAGAATCCCCAGCCACACACTGTCCTCTGCTCTCTAATAGGGCTTTGCAGTGATTACTGAATATTTTCCCCAGCTTTGCTACAAGAGATATTATCTACTACCTTGCATAGCCTAAGACTGTGTAAACTTGCACCAGAATATCTCCAGTGTCTTGTTCATATTTTGCCTCAGACTGCCATATTACTGCATGATTCCTAAATAACTTTGTGGTTAATTTATCATACCAGCATTACATCACAGCCTGTGTTTGTTCCTGTCTGCTGTTGATTTCTTCAATAAAGTCACTACAACATACTTGGTTACTCCTTTCATTTCCTAACCATTACATTCATTTATACAATTCTGTATAGAGACCACATTTTTTCCTTTTGTTGCATTGTTAATGTTGGGGTGTAATTGTTGCTAAAAGTGGTGGAAATGTTGTAAATATTATCTTAAGCAGCAATATTGGTTAAGGGCATTGCCACTCCCTTACTATTTTTCATTCTTATGTAACGCTCCCTAGGGACGTCTTAGTAAACCCTGCACCCCAGTGAATACAGGATGGGTCACCTAGAGGGTGAGTTAAGTGTTTGTGAAAAGTGACACAAGCTTGGTGATAGCCCAGCCTGTGAGAGACTGAGTGAGAGGAAGGGGCTGTCAGCAAGGGAGGAGAGAGACACAGGGAGAGACAGACATACAGGACCAGCAGATGTGACAGCTGGGGACCTTGGACAGTGGAGGTGGGTGTTCCAGGGTCCCGTTAGTGGCAGCTGCTGCCTAGAGACAATCACTACTATCCCGTAAGCAAGAGTGGGGGAGCCCATAAGGGGGAGGACCCCAAAAGAAAAATGGGGATTGCTGCATACAGTAGTGTGTCTGAATATACAGAGGGAGGAGTCCCTTATCCTAGAGAATGGGAGAGCCCCATATCACTAAAGGTAACCCCAAGAGAGAGAGGGGGAATATTTTATATGGAAGAGACCCTGAAGTGAGGGTTGCTACAAACCAGGGGCGGATCTAGACAATAACTTTACCCCGGGCGATTTTAGGGGGCGGTTTAGGCCCCGCCCCCTTTCTGATGTCTAAGGCTGCCGGCGGCTGCACAGTATGTACAGGTCCGTTCAGCAGTGGCAGTGTGCTGTCCCGCTGCTCTGATTGTGTTTAAAACACACTGTCACTGCTGAACGGACCTGCACAGTGTGCAGCTGTCGGCAGCAAGCCCCTGCTAGGGGGGCGACCCCCTGGATCCGCCACTGCTACAAACAAGAGGCATGGTAGCTGAAGTGTCAAAATCAGGGGCTGAGAGTACACAGTGAGAAGTGTCAGAGTCAGGGGCTGAGAGTATACAGAGCCCAAAGGAGAAATCATCCCCGCAGAGGAGGGGTGAGCAGCAGCTAAGAGTTACACAGTGTGTCAGAACTACACTGAGAAGCTGTCTGCCTGTTAGCATCCATGTGAGTGCCCCTGCAGAGAAGGGGGAACTGCAGTGAAGTACGGAGTGTAAGAGACATGTGAACTGTGTTATATAACATCTAGATAACATTAAGAACTCTGCAGGAGGAGTAATAAGATATTTGCAGCCATATTCATATTGCTCATAAAGACCTGAGCTGGAGAGAGTGAGGAGCTGGATATATATTTCTTTATTACTGCAGCCATTGTGATTATTGTTCTGCAAGAAGAGGAGTGTAAATAAAGAGTTCAGTTTATCATAGAGATGGTCTGGTGCCCAAATTATTGTGACTTTTATTACACTGCACCAAAGTGACATCACCTGTGTCCCACTAACTACAAAGAGACACCTGCATGTGCAGGGACCCCCTGGTCATTTACACCCATGCCCATCAGCTAGTCAGGGCTGGAGAAGGAGGTGCACTGTGTAACTTCACACACCACGGGGTTATTATTACTATTATTATGTATATAGCGCCTGCATACTTTGCAGCACTGCACAATTGGAATTAAATACTGTAATAAAACAAGGCTGAGCAGTGGTGTAACTAATGCAGCCTATGGTGCATTGTTGTGAGGTGGGGTACGGCGATGGGGGGAAGGTGGGCCCACAGTGAAGCCCTGTTTAGACTTTCAGTTTCAGAACAGAAAATCAGAGTGAGGTCCTCCGGAGCAGATTGACATATCTAATCCCCCCCCCTGGTGACAATGAGCTACGTCCCTAGGTAAGAGGGCCCTGCTTGCAAGCTGACAATCTATTTCTCATATCGTCCTCACCGCAGTTATCTTGCAAGCAGCACCCAATGGAGATGTAAGAGCTGCTTGTTGGGAAGCAGAACGTATAGTGACACAATAGTAGAATACTACAACCAGCCATGTGAACAGATATACACAGTCTATTACGCACACACTCACTACTGAGTACCATGTGAATATTTAATTGTATTGTGTTGCAAATATAAATTTAGTGAAAGAAAACTGTCCATATAAATATACGGAGATACACGAGATTACAATTGTGGCTGCTTCCTCCCAGAGCTTAGTGCTTAGTAGATCCCAGATCTAAATTTAAAACACCATGAAAAACAAAAATAAAAAATGGTGACTAAGTGTTTCTGGGACATTCGCTGACGTTAGATGTGACATGCGCTGACACACAGCTTCTGATTGGCCCCTGTCAGTCACAGGACACAAAGTGCTACCACCACCCGGCTATCACCAGGCCCCACACCTGGGCACCGCCTGCATGCAGGGGTGACGCTGCTGCTGGTCTGTACCTGGACACAAGTACACTACAACTCCCAGCATTACATGACCAGAGGACATGGACAACGTCACTTTAGTTCTCCCTTTAAAGACTTATATTAGAACGTAATTCTCACTCTGATCCCCCCTCCTTAGTCTGTCTCCCCCACAACTTGGCCCAGAAGTATTATATTTTGCTGTATAATTTTTCTTCATGTTGTAATGTATATCATTGTCATACCTAAGTGACTATTGTTTTATATATGTTGTACTTTTGCCTTTGAAAACCTAATAAAAAAAGTAAAAAAAAAAAGTAAAAAAAAAAAGAAGAAAGAACGTAATTGTGAGAAATGCAGTCAGTGTATAGGACAAGAGAGGCTGTACTGTTTAATTATCCATATAACATATACACAGAACATAAGTCTTACTGAGCAGTTTGTGTATTAGGGACAAACACCTCCAGGATGGGGAATTAGGGGCTGTATCTCTGCCGCCTGGTGTAACTGACGGTACTTGTGGTACCTTCTCACTTCTGCCACCTAGTGGCCTGTCCCGGGTCTGCATCTAAATGACACTTGATGCCTGTGACTGTTTCCCATTGTACTGAATAGAGGATAGATAGATAGATGTGATTACAATGATTTGCTGCCAGGTAAGAGCTGAACAATACACCATAAAACTGTCATCAGATAGATATAGAAGCTGTCACATGTAAAGACGGCCCCAGTCACTGGTCCAGACCACCAATCCCTATAATACTGTCAGACAATATGAAAAGTATCTTAATGTGTAATGAGACCTCCATATGTATGTGCAGTATACAGAGGAGTGCAAGCTCTTATCACCTAATGTAGGCTGCCGGCTGTGTTACGCTGGGTACACACTACAGTATTGCACCCGATTATCAGTCAATCACACGATTAACGACCTTTAGGTCCGATTTCGCATTAGTGTGTACGCTCCCACGATCATGATGTATTGTACCACAGCACATCGTATTGTTTGACTTTATAACCGGACTAAAAGTATCCATAAATTAAGTATGAAAGAATATGGTATAGATGGAGGATATCCCCGTATGTCACGGAGGGATTGAGGGAAGTGGAACTCTCCTGATTGAAGCTTGGGGCAGACATCCAGCCGCCTATTATGTTATTAAGATCAACGATTGTAGCTTGTATTGCCAAAGCTGTACTATTATTTCACTATATCTTGGAAAAATGTATATATCTCTACTTGGAAATGCGAATGTCAATGTTTTTTTGCTTTTTCTAACTGCATGGTGTACATATACTTGACAATACTTGTATCACTGTATGGGGTATAGTTGGGGGGATAACCTAATGTGTTGGGTTTTTGTTTTTTTTGTTGTTTAAAGGAAAAAATGCAATAAAATTTTACCTGATTTAAAAAAAAAAAGTATCCATAAATGATGGAACAATGTCGTTCCAATCCTGCAGTGTGTACGCACTCTCCCCCGGCAGTGTCCATAGATCTCCATAGAGTTTATGATCTTATCAGCTGATGCTTATGACAGATGAAGAGCACAGATCTGACGGTAAATAGTGTAACACGTGTATAGTGTGTACCCAGCCGTAGTATTACTGACATACAGCATCTTCTATGTCATGAACACTTGGCTGAAATATAATTGTGTTTAGGGGGTATTTCTGCCGGTCGCTCCCATTGAGGACTGGTATCTGCTGTGCATGTTACTACTACCCTGGCAGTATAGAGTAGTGGTAATGGAGTTAAGGGAAGGAGTGTGGGTATCTTGCCCACTTAGCTTTGGCAATAGGTGAGTAGTTAATAAATGTTCCCAATGGATAATACCAATATAGTTTGACCATTATAGTTTCCATGTGGACATGATCCCCATTATGTTGCATTTGACCCCCTTTGTTGATGAACTTACTGTATGATCATTGGTTAGATCTTCAGTACAAGTTATTTCTATCTCTGCCTGGTCTCAACAATGTCTGGATGTGTAGGTGCAGGGGGCCCCCTGGTGGCCAGAAAGGGGGAGAAGAATCATTCTACAATGTTGGCTAACCTGTGACACTCCAGGTGTTGTGAAACTACAAGTCCCAGCATACCCTTCCAGCAATAAGCTGCTATATATTGGCAAAGCATGCTGGGACTTGTAGCTTCAAAACACTTGGAGTGACACAGGTTAGCTAACACTGTCCTACACTAATGTGATGAACTTGTACTTTAACAGAGCCCGTCCTCTACTCAGATACTATCTGGTTATTGCTCCTCAGTGGAGTCTGTCTCAGGGAGAATCCCTGGAGAGGGGGGGGGGGGGGTAGTCACATAACATACACTAGTCAGTCCCATACCCCCAAATAAGACCAGTCAATCATCTCCCATCCCTGGTCCTTGGGGAACCTAATCCCAATACAGGGGCAAACGCAGGATTTGTAGAGGGGGGTTTCCACACCACGACACCAGTGGGCGTGACCAGCATGCATGGGGGCGTGGCTATAATATTAGACAGTGCTTGGCTGCTTTCCAACTCTTCCTATCCCCATAATATACATGGGCAATGCTGCGTGCACTACTGTCAGGTGCACACTGCTCTCCCTTGTCAAGCAGAGCTGTGTGAAGCCTGAGCAGGGTCCAGCCACCTCAATTATACAGTGCCCCAGTCTTGAAGGGGGGTTTCCAGGCACTAGGAAATGCCCCCTCGGTTTGCCTATGCAATATAATATCTTCTGTTATTGGTCCTGATCCCACTTGACCAAGGCCCTGTAACAATGTAACAGTTGATGGAATGTGGTGAACAGTGTTCTGTTAACGAATAAACTATTACACTGATAACTGGTCTGAGTAGTGTCCCAGCCGTGATGAGGTCACCACCAGTGTTCCCGTCAAGCTGCGCAATCTGGAAATGATAGAGTTAAAGCTGTATCTTAAGCTGGGTACACACTACACGGTGTTCGTCCAATAAGCGGCTCAATCAGCCGACATACGACCGCTCGTTCAGAAGTCGGGTCAGTGTGTAGTGACACGATGGTCGAGTCTGCCCAAATGGATGATTGTCGCCTCATTTGGTTGGTCGCACCGTTTAATATTTTCGTTCCAATCTGGTGTCCGTTGTGTAGTGTGTATAACCTTCCAACCGATGTGTATGAAATTACAGTCATTGCTCACAACATGGCTGTAAAAAGTCGCTATAGGGACGTCCGCTCTTCCCTTTATCTTCTAAAACAAGGCTGTGTGTATGCAGTCCATGGACCGAGCGATCGGACCATCGGTCGCATGTAAAATCGATCGGCATAAAAAGTTGGTGGAAAATTCCGTAGTGTGCACCCAGCTTAACCTGGCAACATCCTGCAGATTGTGAATACAAACCTTTCGGGTGGAGCCCTCATTAGAGTGATCTTTTAACTCTTTCCTTTCCAGATTGCTCAGCTTAGAGGGACCGCTGGCACCACTACTCTATTAACATTTATTTATATAGCTCCAGCATACGCCGTAGAGCTTTACAATTAGGAAGAAGCGCAGTAATGGCACAAGACAAGAGTATTAACAGACAGGTAAGTAGGTGCTGCTCTCTAGCTTACAGTCTATACAGAAATAGGACTAGGAGAGAATAGAAGATGCATGAATATTGATCCAAACAGCAATGCTGGTCAGAGGGGTATTGGAGTATAGAAAGAATATTATGTTTTGTGTGACCTGTGTAGAGGGTAGAATAATATGGAGAGCTGGTACCAGGGAGGTGATGAAGGTGGCTGGGGAATTTGATAAGCTGCCTGAAGAGGTGAGCGCTCAGGGAAGGTTTGGAGGTTGAGGAAAGTCTTGTTGTACAAGGGAGGTAAATCCACAAAGTGGGAGCATCCTGAAAATAAGTCCTGTGACCGTGAATGGGAGCAGGTAACGTGTGGATGAGAAGCACAGATCTTGAGCAGAGCGGAGGGGGTCAAGTTGGGAGATATTTTGAGACACGAGAGATGTATGACGGTGCAATTTTGTTAATGAACTTGTATGTTAGTAGAATTTTATTTTGGATTCTGTAAAATCCAGACAACCAATGGGACAGCAGTAGAATGTTTTGTGAGAAAAATCAGACTATCCGCTGCGTGTAAAATAGATTGTAGGGGTGAACGCCAGGTTCTGTCAGGACTGCGCTGGTGGTTTCCAGTCCTACCTGAATGTTTATATATGCGTGAGATTTAAGGTTACAAGTAGCACTCCTATGCTGCATTTCAGTCTGATTGGTCCCTGAAAACATCATTGTTGCAGCATTTTCCCCATATCTGCCTCAGTCACTAAGAGATGTTTAATAGCTATAGGATTACATTACTCTAAATACAATTCTATATCTATGGTATAAGGTGGGATTCCATACTACCAGAGAATCATCTACCCCAGGATGAATCCATTAGAATAACCTGAAAATCTTATGATCAAGATGGGGGCCAACATCCCTTGAACAGTCATCTGCTGCGCCCAGTTTAGGGTCCATCCACTTTACCACATTTAGAGATATAGACGGACATTTGCAGGTATTTGAAATGTCCTGTAGACTCCATGATTTGCCCAAAAAGGAGTAGGTCAAGTATTTAGTACAAGTCCGTGCAGTGAAGGCCTATCGTAGTGACCCCAGAGGACTGTGCAGATTATGACGTGGTAAACAGGGCCCTCCTCAAGTGCTGTTATTACCCTGAGAACTTACCAGCAGAAGTTTTGGGACTTGGTTAAAAGACCTCACAGTTGTGGCAGTTGGCAATAAGATGAATTAATGGATCTGGTGCAGAATTAGTGCATTTAATTTGGAGAGAACAGTCGCACCGGAGATGAAAGAATGGATGCTGGAGCAGCGGCCCAGTTGGTGGATTAACCTTCTACACCAGGCACCAAATAGTTATGTACAGGATTGATGTTACCAGACAGGTTTCCCCCAGATAGAACTTTACGCTGTAAAGATAATGGAATGATGATTAATAATCTAAGTAGACCATACAAAGAGGGGTATTTAAAATGGTGCATGGCCTACAGCACAACACTTACCCGGAAAGACTAAAAGATCTTAATATCTACAGTGTGGAGCAGAGAAGGTGAAGGGGGGACATGATAGAAACTTTCATATTTATCAAGGGTTATAACAAGGTGCAGGAGGGAAACAAACATTCTACAAAGGAAGAGAAGTATTAGAACACGAGGACATGTACTGACACTGGGGGGAAGAGAAGTATTAGGACACGAGGACATGCACTGACACTGGGGGGGGGAAGAGAAGTATTAGGACACGAGGACATGCACTGACACTGGGGGGGAAGAGAAGTATTAGAACACGAGGACATGTACTGACACTGGGGGGAAGAGAAGTATTAGGACACGAGGACATGTACTGACACTGGGGGGGAAGAGAAGTATTAGAACACGAGGACATGTACTGACACTGGGGGGGAAGAGAAGTATTAGGACACGAGGACATGCACTGACACTGGGGGGGAAGAGAAGTATTAGAACACGAGGACATGTACTGACACTGGGGGGAAGAGAAGTATTAGGACACGAGGACATGTACTGACACTGGGGGGAAGAGAAGTATTAGGACACGAGGACATGTACTGACACTGGGGGGAAGAGAAGTATTAGGACACGAGGACATGTACTGACACTGGGGGGAAGGAGATTCACAGGAAATGTGAGGATAATCTACTTCACAGAAAGGGTAGTGGATAAGTGGAATAGCCTCCATCAGAGGTGGTAGAGTATAATACAGTAGAGCAGTATAAACATGCTTGGGATAGACATAAGGATATCCTTACAGAGAACTAAGGATGAAATGGGGTTTGAGGTTACCAATGAGCAGACTAGATGAGCCATGTGGTTTTTATCTGCCATTAAGTTCTATGTTTGAGATGAAAGGTGAACATATGAAATAAAATTGATTAAGTGTGAAACTATCGATAAGAGGCTGATTGTATTTTCGGCTACAGATACACGTTTGGGATTGGGTAAATGAATAGACAATGGTCTCAGGCTAATACTTGTACTTCGCAGGCTCAGGGACAAGTTAGTGTAAACGACTCTTCCAAGTATTCCCCTTTCAGTAGTCACAGATACCAGAGTCCACTTGGGGTTACTGCTCTGTCCACCGCGAAAAACCTTCTTATACATTGTCTGTGTCCTGTCTCCTGAAAAGGGGGGGATTTGTATTATGTCTTACACCATGTTGTGGCCCTTGTTCTACACACACACACACACACACACATAAAAACCTATATACATATCCATTGTGCACGTGTAATGTGTACATATAATTTATTGCCTCTGTATACTAGGTCTGTGTATATGGTACAATTCCACCAAATGTATAATTTTCCTTTAGCGTTGGTTATGTCCATAGTATGAAACAAACTATCCCTGTGCAACATTGTATCCTCTTGTAAGTAACCCCATTGTGCGTGGCGCACTGTAAGGAAACGTGGCACCCGATATATATATTTCTTCCTCCACGTACAGGTTACCCAGCTCTACAGCCCCACTTACCAGCTGGTGCTACAACTACCATCATATCCAGCACATGGGTCACGGACATGCGTGTAAAAAATAAACTGCTTTTATTGCTTGGACGGCGAGAGGACAGAATAAAAACACAAAAACCACAATATGGCAATTCCTTCTCTGCCGCTTAGGAGTGCAATGTCTGCTATGGAAGACAAAGAGTTAACTCCGGGCCAGAGCCTCCGCCCGGGAGAGGCTTACAGCGAGGACCGGATCAGATTTTGGATTGGGGAACAGTTGTACAAACAAACAGCATTTATACAAAAACATTTCTGAACAGTCTTAAAAATAAATTTTAAAAAAAAAACAATTTGTAAAAACTCAAGATGTGCTTCTCATGTAGATGGCGTGTCCCGCTGGAAGAGGCACTTCATACACAGGTATGTTTGGTGGCACTGTACACAGAATATGGCAGCTGTAGTGTTGCACAGCCGTAGATAGCACCGACATCAGCTGGAGGGAAGCTCGCGGAGTTCCCTTTATTTTCATCGGCTGTATTCACATTCCCCACGATATAAATGTGGGGGGTAATGTAACCGCTTCTATCGGGTACTTAGGGGAGATATTGCTTTATAAACGGAGGAACCGGTGACGTCCCCCATGTCGTACCGTCGTTATAGTCCATGCAGAGCGTAGGGAAGACCCCGCCTTGGTCTTAGTGGTTCCATCCTCCCACATCCAAAGTCACATATATGTAACCCCCAGGATAAGAGTCTGTGGCAAAACGCGTAGTAAGACCGGACGTAGCCTTTCCCCACGGTCCTAGCGTCAGTCCATCTCCATGGACATGAGCCTGCGGTGCTCCCGGCGCTTCTCCTGTACCGGCTGGGCTTTGCAGCAGAATCGCGAACTGCAGTATCCAATGAGACAGGATAAGAGTCCCGCAAGCAAAGACAGGCCGACTCCGATCAGCAGCGGATATCTGAACGCGCTCAGCACTGTGGGACAAAGTTACAGTTAATACAGATCGTAATAAATAATCTGTACACCATGCACTACATACACCTGTCCAGTAGGTGACAGCGCCCCCAGCAGCACAATCTATAGCTCTGAGAGAGCCCCTATTGGCTGCATCTCATACTACAATATAAAGCAGAATCTATCACATATGGGGGACCAGCACAGCGCCCCCTCCTGACTGCCTCCAATATTAGTCATCTACCTGTCCAAAGATGAAATATTTAGGTTAGCAAAGATGAAGTTTAGATATATTTAATATTAAATAATAAATCTTTCCTCCGCAATGCAGAATATACTGAATATTAAGTCTGGATTCACATGGTATACTCAGCACTATGTGTAATCACTTACAATCCATCCTGACGCTCAAGGACACATAGGAGGAGGTGATGGTTTCCTGACTGTTCCAGCTGCCCTCGCTGCCCCGCACCCAGGGGGTTACCATGCAGTAATGGCTGCCCGCATCTTCCTCCTCGCAGCTATAGATTCGCAACCTGTACTCCATATCACTGAGCCTCTCCAGGGCTACATCGCTGCTGCTGTTCCTTCTGTTGTGCCGGACCTGAGCCATACGATCCGCTGCCACCAAGAACACAGAGGAGCCCCCTGGTCTCTGGACGTACCAGGACACCTCAAAGGCCAGGTCTTCTGCGGAGAGGAGCAACGCAGAGAGGTGAACATCTGACTATACATTAAACCTCTCCCTACGCTGCTTCTGTCAGTCACGTCATTTACCCCAAGCATTAAAGGATATCTCTATCGCTGCACACTTATTTCACTCACACTAGAATACCTCCAGTAGCAACGCGTTTTACTGTACGGCGAAGCTGCTGGCTGCCTCAAAGAGAAACCTGTTCTGCTCAACGTGCTTTAGTTGTATAAAGGACATCGTAAAATCAGTCTCAGGTTATTTCAGAAGATTCCCAGTTTTAACTCCAAAGACATCTTATTAAAATGAATCCATGTTACCATACTACAGATCAGTTGTTATCCACTCTTAGGATGTCTAATTGTGTGACATCACTCACAGAATAATGCAATTAACCCAGAGAGAGGGAGATGGAATAACGGACAATATTGGCGACATAAAGCAGGTCTGTGGATATATAATCCTCCCATGTGCTTTGTTTAGATCTAGGACTGTGTGAGCCTTGGAATGGTTTATGTGGAAATTGGGTCAATGGTTCGGAACTGGACAACGTCCAACCGCTAAAATGAAGGAACCAGCCTCTCTCTACATCGTGTGCGAGACCTGCCATAGGGTAACTTACCTGGATCCACAGCTGGTCCATCTATGGTAATAATGCACCAGAACTCTGATCTCTCGCCGCGGTATATGCTAAGGCTGTCCGATCGTGCGGTGACATTAAACACTGGACCTGATAAGAGAAAGAGAACAAACTTATGTCCTGGAGTTATATCAAAATCATCCCCTTCAGATAGACCCTCATGACAGATTGAGGGATACTTATAAGTGCTGCACAGAGCGGGTCACAGGCACAAACAGTGAACCTGCTGGTAATTGGGAGTCACCATGAGAACGGAACGGTGCTGAGCACATAAGAATTTGTGGTAGAGAGCGAGTTCTGTTGTATAATTTATGCACAAGGCCTCCTCGCTGGTTGTCACATTGTAGTATATGTCAAGAGCAGGATATGTATTAATAAATCCAGTTGTGAGCTGGTTACTCCATATATATTTCATTCAGAGTATGGGGAAAATAACTTCTTCCTCCCATCACACCTGTGTTACACTGGTTTATATTATGTGTAAGATTATGTTAACAAAATTATATAATGTCTGAAATGACGCTACATCTATGTACAATCTTTCCTGATATAAGTATCTTTATTCCTAGGATATGAGTATCTAAGAGTGTATATGGTTACCCATTTGTACTGTATAAATGTATAGCAGAATCTGTGTGTAAGTGGCTGGATGAAAATTATAAGTAAAACGTATAATATTATAATTCCTACATAGTATATAGCAACACATACATCTAACGCAAAGTGTTAAATCAGGACAGAAAAGAAAATATTTCTGGTTTAACTGGAAACTGCCTTTAAGAGTGGTTAATGAAGTGGTCATCGAGTATTTGCTTTGCTATTAGTACTTCTATAACATTAGCATTTGGTGTATGTGTCTCTGACCTGCTCTCCTTCAACTACATGTAATACAAGTCACCAAAATATTACCCCAGCAAGTGAAATAATGAGAGATCCCAAACCTGAAGTCTGGAACTCCAGCTGCACTGGATTGGACGTCCGATTGTGCACCATTCTCCAAGCCCCGCCTCCTCCTTGTGTCCAAGCTGCCACCGTACAGTGGTATGTTCCAACATCCTGGTTCTGTGCCTGATAGAGTCTGAAGAGATAGGCTCCTTCCTTCCCCTTCTCCAGCACCGTGTTACTGACACTAATCATCTTCCGCCGGGTCGTCCCATCGCGGCTCAGCGTGATGACAGTGGTGGGGTCGGCGGTGTGCTGTGGGGGCGTCCGTGTCACCTGCACAGAGTACTGGGGGGAAGGGATGTTCTGAGCCTGCACCGTACACATCATCTCGAAGGTCCCTCCTGCCACCGACACCATCTTTATCAGCCCAGCCTTAACAGTCAGAGCGGGATCTGCACAAAGAGGAGAGGACAGTTCACTTTGCAGACTTGGTGCCATACATGAGATGCTCCACAGAGATATAATCACCATCCACCAAGAGAAAATACACAACTTTATAAAAAAACATTTTTGAAGTGTGGCGGACAAGGGACAGCTCCCCAACTTGTCCAGATATACATTACAAAGCGCACTGGGACTGATTGGTCAATATCGGAGGCAGCGTAGCATCATCTGTAGTGTTCGATTTGTATGTGCTTTTAAAATTTGTTAGTGGAGACCATACTTAAAGTTAAAGCAGAGGTTTGCGACCTGCAAATTTGGAGGCAGAAGTCTACGTCAGACCCCAAAACACCACTATTGTGTTCAGTCATTGTTTCACAATGCTGTGGAGCAAAGCAGTCTGGTTTTATGTTCTTTAATAGCAACGATGGTTAAATGAAATTTGGAGTCAATATCACACAGAAAACAATAAGTTGTCCTTGCTCACCTTCCATCAGCCAGAAGACATTAACCGGTTTCGAGGTCACTTCGGCGGCCGGTACCCAGCTGTTATTTTGCAGAGGCTTCCAGGCTGTAACCACACAGTGATAATTTCCCCTGTCCTCCTCAGATGTCCATTGGATGCGCAAGACAAAGGTATGGGGACCACGGCGGGAGAAGATTAACTCCCCCCTCTCCAGACGCTGCTGGTAGTGCTCCCCCACGCGCAGGCTCCAGTCATGGCTGAGGGACCCCAGAAATAGAGATATGGTGTCCTGTCCCTGAGATGGAGTGAAATACCAGGACACAGATAAGTGGGGGTCTCCGGACATGCTGCTGTGACACAATAACTCGGTGGGTTCCTCTGACATCTGAGGTGTAACGGAAGTGTTCAGTGAGACGGAGAGGTCTGGTAATAAGAAAAAAAGAAAACAGACATTAAGGTCAAGTAAATGTAGAGAGAGCAGTTACAGAACAGACAGTGGGTTCTAAGGAGGGAAAGGGGCCAGAGGAACAGACCAGTAAGGGCGGGTTCCCTGACCCTGGGAGGAGAGCGAAACTGACCATAGGTGATGGGAGAAGGAGGGGGTCCCGACCCTGGGAGAAACAGGGTTCCCGACCCCAGGGATTAAAGCACAGGAGACTATACTAACTGTATTTGAGGAGAAAATGTAGACATTGAAACGAATGAAGCGGATGGTCAGGAAAGAAGTTGGACAAAGTTTTACACTCGCCACCATGAGTACTGTCTGTTGTATCTGCAATCTAATAGACAGGGGATATAATGGGCACCTATGTGGTGAATAAATGGGTACATGAGCCCAAATAAAATATGCCCTCAGTATGTTTCTGGGTACAATCACGGCCAGTGCAGAGGTCACTCACCCTTTTTGATCGTCCTCACGCTGGTCGGGGTGGACATCTTTTCTGCAACAGGATGCCAGGTCCGATTGGCAAGCAGAGCCCAGGCAGTGGCACGACATGTGTATTCACCAGCCTCCCACGCCTCTGGCACCTGTAGTTGATAAGTTATAATATTCTCTTGGGTAGGGTCAGGGTCCGGCCCGCTGGACAACTCTTCCGCATTGGAGCCAAACCAGCGCACCCGGGTTATCAGTGGCACATCCGAGTCTAGCGATACCCGACAGGTCAGAACAAAGGGGCTTCCCTCCATAACATCTACTTCAGGCCCCGCGATGGTCACACTCAGATCTTTGGGGGGACAGGAAAGAAGTGATGGTTCCAGTAATGTACAATATACCAGAGAAATCCAGAACATACGTCAGCACGTCTTCCCTAGCCAATACCATATAGTCTCCTGGCACAGCCACCTCACCCCGTCATTGCCCACCCAGCTCCCCCCAGGACAGCCACCTCACCCCGTCATTGCCCACCCAGCTCCCCCCAGGACAGCCACCTCACCCCGTCATTGCCCACCCAGCTCCCCCCAGGACAGCCATCTCACCCCGTCATTGCCCACCCAGCTCCCCCCAGGACAGCCATCTCACCCCGTCATTGCCCACCCAGCTCCCCCCAGGACAGCCATCTCACCCCGTCACTGCCCACCCAGCTCCCCCCAGGACAGCCATCTCACCCCGTCACTGCCCACCCAGCTCCCCCCAGGACAGCCATCTCACCCCGTCACTGCCCACCCAGCTCCCCCCAGGACAGCCATCTCACCCCGTCATTGCCCACCCAGCTCCCCCCAGGACAGCCATCTCACCCCGTCATTGCCCACCCAGCTCCCCCCAGGACAGCCATCTCACCCCGTCATTGCCCACCCAGCTCCCCCCAGGACAGCCATCTCACCCCGTCATTGCCCACCCAGCTCCCCCCAGGACAGCCATCTCACCCCGTCATTGCCCACCCAGCTCCCCCCAGGACAGCCATCTCACCCCGTCATTGCCCACCCAGCTCCCCCCCAGGACAGCCATCTCACCCCGTCATTGCCCACCCAGCTCCCCCCCAGGACAGCCATCTCACCCCGTCATTGCCCACCCAGCTCCCCCCCAGGACAGCCATCTCACCCCGTCATTGCCCACCCAGCTCCCCCCCAGGACAGCCATCTCACCCCGTCATTGCCCACCCAGCTCCCCCCCAGGACAGCCATCTCACCCCGTCATTGCCCACCCAGCTCCCCCCCAGGACAGCCATCTCACCCCGTCATTGCCCACCCAGCTCCCCCCCAGGACAGCCATCTCACCCCGTCATTGCCCACCCAGCTCCCCCCAGGACAGCCATCTCACCCAGTCACTGCCCACCCAGCTCCCCCCAGGACAGCCATCTCACCCAGTCACTGCCCACCCAGCTCCCCCCAGGACAGCCATCTCACCCCATCATTGCCCACCCAGCTCCCCCCAGCACAGCCATCTCACCCCATCATTGCCCACCCAGCTCCCCCCAGCACAGCCATCTCACCCCATCATTGCCCACCCAGCTCCCCCCAGGACAGCCATCTCACCCCGTCATTGCCCACCCAGCTCCCCCCAGGACAGCCATCTCACCCAGTCACTGCCCACCCAGCTCCCCCCAGGACAGCCATCTCACCCAGTCACTGCCCACCCAGCTCCCCCCAGGACAGCCATCTCACCCAGTCACTGCCCATACAGACCAGGAGAAGATAAGCTGGTATTACCATTATCTACTTAATCGCTGGCACAGTCAGCTTACGCTAAAACCGCAAGTCCAGTCATCAGAGAAGATTATCTGGCTTCAGCATTACCCAGTCAGTCCCCCGGGTCACATTCAGGTCACCTCATCTCTGCCTGTTCATATTTCTGGGCACAGTCCGCCAATTGCTTTATTAGCCAAATAATTAAAATTAGTCCATTTTTTGCGCAATATAATGTGCCACCAAGAAGCTGGACATCTCCGCTCCCCACCAACTACTTACCAATTGCCTGGACCTCCACAAGGGCAACCGATACTCTTTTCTCTTGGATTTTTTCCCAGCCGTCGGGCCCCTGGACCCAGGAACCGGCCACACAGCTGTATTCTCCTGCATCCGACGGCTGAACACCATCTACAGTCAGCTGGTACATATCAGCTCCAGTCGTGTCCAAACGTACTGCACCACTGCTGTAACGGGCGTCATACTCTGAGCCGGGCTGAAAACGCCCCAGGTGTGTAAGTGTCAGAACCTCAGAAGCAGAGCCTCCTACTTGGCGTTCCCAAGTGAGTGAGAGATGGGTGTGAGCTGCAGAATTGTCAAATGACGCCTGACACCGGAGCTGCAAAGAGCCACCTTCTGTCACGTTGCGGACATTTGTCAGACGACCCTTAGGGCCCCCGAGTCTTAGGGTGTCAGAGATCACTGTATTGGAGAAAAAGGAGGAATGAGATGAAGGCCGACAAAAGACAACGAGTGGTAATGAAACAGTTACATTCGGTTACCCAAATGGAGAAGCTGCTGCAGAGACTCTTTGGAAATCAAGTTGGTTGTCACCCTCTTTTATGAAGGGTCTTTATGGGTGTTCCTCTATCTCAGATCCCCTGCAAAGCCTTAATCCTGTTCTGGTGACATTGTGATATATATATCTATCTATAGGCATTCTTTAAACAGCGTTTCACCATTTACTTTGAGTGGTACTGGGAAAGAACCTCTGTGGCAGAGGACAACCAGCTCAGGGCCCATCAGGGCAGTCACCAGGGGGGGGGACATTTCTGCCTCACTGTCCATAGAAGGACACTCAACAAGGGTCAAACAGGCCATGCGTATCATCAGTGAAAGAGATCTCCCAGATCTCCTGACCACCTAATCTCCCGATAGTATCTTGTTATAGGTATGAAGACAGCGATGTGGTTCTGTCAGATTCATACTATATATATCTCTATCAGATTAATGATAAAAAGAATAGTATGATTGATGTAATGATTGTGCTCAGTGATATGTGTTTTATTGGGCACTGTCCCCCAGCACCTCTGATCTACATCAACTGCTCTGCAGTACCCATCTGTGCCACAAGGGGGTAGGAGTACGCTGCATCGGATGGATTGAGATTACAGAATAGTGAATGGAAAATAGATTTGGGGAAGTTTTCGACATAATAGAATTATGACCATGGCAGACAGAATAATATGCGGCCTGCCCCAGAAAAACCCTGAACAGACCCCAGAGATCCTGATTGTAACCACTGCCAGAGCGGACAGCGTGGGGAGGAGGTGCTGGGACAGCTAGGGTGTGTGGGTGACCGCTATCTCCTGACTGCCAGGAGCCCAGAATCCTTCTGACAACAGCGGGTCCTGAGAGGGGTGTACCCAACTATAAGGTGTAGCAGTCCAGTGAATTATACATACAATGTAAAGCAATGGTTTCAGTATTTTGTGATACATCACAATATCGGACATCACTATCAGTGGTACAACGAGACACTGCCAGGGAGCCCCCGTCTCATCCTTACCTCTCAGCTGTACGTGGGCATCATAGTTCCCGCTGAAGGTGGCGTCTGTGCTGGGCGTGGAGCAGGTATAGTTCCCCGCATCGGATGTCCTCAGCTGATGGATGTGGAGATGGATGACGTTGTTGCTCACTCTCTGCAGCTTGATGCCTCCCTCTTGCACCCTTCTGGAGAACGAGGAGTGTGTGAACGTGTTATCCCAGGTGCTAAGCACTTCCACTGCGCCCCCGGATCCAGAGGAAAACGTCCAATCAAAGTTCTGCTCGCTGGGGCCCTCATATTCAGTTACACTGCAGGCGATTGAGACATCGGTCCCTTCCACCCGCAGGAGTGGGCTGGAGGGGACACTGACTATTCGACTCCACGCGACATCTGCAGGAAAACAGAAAGAGGTCACATGACGATGGAACATACAGGAGTAGAGAACAGAGTTGCGATAAATGGAACATTCGCCAATTGGTCAAAAGTCTTAAGTGGAGTACCTCAAGGTTCTGTGCTGGGGCCACTCTTAATATATTTATTAAAGTGCTTTGTGATGGTTGAGAGAGAAACGTTCTGATTTTTCAGATGACACTAAACTCTGTAAGGTAATAAAATCAGAGCAAGATGAAGTTACTCTACAGAGGGACTTAAATAAGCTGGAGGATCGGGCGGCCAAATGAAATATGAGGTTTAAACATAGATAAATGTAAGGTTACGCACTTGGGGATCAAAGACAAGCACGCAATCTATAAATTAAATTATTTTAGAAGAATCTATAATAGAAAAGGATTTGGGAGTGCTCGTAGACAGTAGACTTAGCAATAGTGCTCAATGTCAAGCAGCAGCTGCAAGGGCAAATAAAGTATTGGCATGCATAAAGAGGGGCATAGATACAAGGGAAGACAGTGTAATTTTGCCACTATATAAATCGTTGGTAAAGACCTCATCTTGAATACAGAGTACAGTTCTGGGCACCACTCTATAGAAAAGGTTCAGAGAAGGGCGACAAAACGGTATAGAGTCATTAAGTTATGAGAAAAGGTCAGCCATGTTTACTTTAAAAAAAGACGTCTTGTCTAACTTCTTTATTATTGTTGAAAACTTAGATGTACAGTTTATTACTTGAATACTTGATAATGTATGCTAATGTAACTTGCCATTTCTGTGCAATAAAGTTTAAAAAAAAAAGAAAAAAAAAAAAAAGGCGTCTAAGAGGGGATCCGATTACTATGTACAAATACATTAGGGGTCAATACAGAGAACCTTCATATGAACTTTTTACCCCAAGGACCATACACAGGACACGTGGTCATCCCCTAAGGTTAGAGGAGAGGAAATTTCACAGCCAGCAAAGGAAGGAGTTCTTTACAGTAAGGGCAGTCAAGATATGGAATTCACTGCCAGGGAAGGTTGTGATGGCAGATTCAATAGATATGTTTAAGAAAGGTTTAGACAAATTTGTAGCAGAAAAGTGTATCCAGGGTTCTGACCGTTAATTAAAATGAAGGATAGTAGTGGATCCAGGGAGAAACAGGACTGCAATATTGGGGCAGGAGCAATTTTACCCCATTAAAACAGATTGACGGTTGTATCATCTGGAGCAATTTCAAATGTAAGAGATCACAGAAGATCCAAAATAGGTGGAACTTGATGGACTGGTATCTTTTTTCTCAACCTCATCAACTATGTTACACCATGAGACATGTCACCAATCACAGAGCGGAGAGGTCCAATACCCCTGGCAGGCACAGGAACCACCACAGTATAAAGAGACACATGCATCAGCAGACACAGGTACTACAGTATATATATATAAATATATACACGCACATACACACACACACACACACAACCTGTCAGTGTGTACCTCTGTAATACACCACTCCTGTCCTGACATTACCCACAATCAGCTATAACTGCAGAGCATCGCTCACCGCCACCTGCAGCAAGATGATTTTACACACTGCAGAGTATTACTCCATCTGTCCCTCAGCAGGATAACCCCACCGCAGAGCATTGCTCTCTGTCTCACAGGACTGCAGCATATTGCTCCAAATCTCAGCATTATCTCATACATGCAGAACATCGCTTCCTTTTTCCCAATCTTTACCCAAAGCACGGAATGAAATCTCCCTGACCTACAAACCAGCGGGATCCCTGCAATAACTTAGTGCGGAGGAGGGGGAGGGAAGAGCTGTGCGAGGACAATTTACACATCAATTAGGATATGAAGCGAGCTGAGCGCTGATCCGCGGCGCAGGGAGGTAGGATTACTCCAAGAGCACATTACACCAATTACTGACAGATCCCTCTGACAGCCAGGACTCTCCGCACTAACCTGAGGCTGTGAGACTGGGGCAGCGCAGTCCTCACCTCAGAGCAGTGTCCACTGCGCCCAGCACCACCTCTTATCCATATAAATGGACTCATTAACCAATGTCGCCCAGTTTGGTGGATACTCCGGTCCTGTTCCCACATGATGATGGGCACAATCTCACACAACCTATTGAGCACTCGTAAGTCAGAGTGTCATTCCCAGCACAGAGACTGCACTGACTACGGGGGTCAATGGCTAAATCTAGAGGCCATTCCTAGCGATCTACTTCTCCTGGATCTCTCCCCACTCTTCTCATACAAATACTACAACCAGTAGGTCTTCAGGCCACTGTCCTATCCTGGTTCTCATCCTACCTATCTAACCCCTCTCTCAGTGTTGGCTTCTCTGGATCCACCTGTGCTCTGCTTCCTCTATCAGCTGGAGACCACAAGGCTCAGTCCTAGGTCCTCTGCTCTTACCCATCTAAACCAAAACAACCCTCTCACCCCCAAACCAACATTACTGTGCGACTGAATCACATCGCCCCAACTAAGCACTTTTCTCACTGCCGTCTGACTGGACCAATATGGAGCAGTTATCAGCATGTATCTAACTCCTATACTTTGGAAGCCTGCATTACCATATCATTGCTCAATAAAGCCAACATGACCACTGGAGGGCGCTGTTCCGAGTCTACAGATTCTATTCACCTCATCCTACAGGGAAATATAAAGTGTTGGACACTCCAGTCAGTATTGTACTGAATGTAAGAATGGTTATTATTAAGCTTGCACCTGTCAGGGAGTTACAAAGTATCTTCCCATGAGGAAGATACTTATATACATTATAAGAGCAGGGGAACGCGGTGTCAGATGTTATAACAATGTGCGACACTCCCGCTGACTACAACAATCACACTATCCCCCTGCAGCCACAATAATTATTACACCAAGAGGTCACAAATGATGCGATAACACTAGACAGATGACCTCATAAAGTCTGCGTGATGTCATCAGCAGCCAATCGCTCGTGTTCCTCAGATAACAGAAGTTCTATTCATAGAATTGTGTCCCATCTCGCCTGCACCAAAGGATTCTGGGACATAGTTGACAAAAAAAAAAATGCCAACCAGTTAACCCCTTCGGGGAAACACTACCAGATTATGTACACAAGATGTAACATTGGTTAAACCATCTATCGCCATAGCTAGTAGGAACTGTAGAAAATGAAAGTTATAACATATACACACACACATATACATATATATATATATATATATATATATATATATATATATACACACAAATTTAAATATAAACTATAGAGGTGGACTGAGGGAGAATAAACTTCTCTTATTTTCCAGCCTTGAATTGGAATAGAGATAATAACAGATTACAGTGCATCACCGAGACTTGTATTCAGGTTTATCCGTCACCTACATGACGGCCTTACGTCTCTCTGACATCACTACTTCCTGCTGACGCGATAGTCTGCAGACGTCAGCATGTGAGGTGTCTTACATACAGTCCTAGATCAGTTATACCAGGTTTATAGCTGTAACACCAATAAACCTGATGGTATGGCACTTGGTCACAGTTAGCACGTCATCGCCTGACCAGAGGTTTTAGTCGACGTCTGGATGATCCCGTTCTTTTCTCTACCACACATGCAGCAATTAGTGGCATATAACCTTATAATGACCACTTGTATGGACACCTTTATTTGTCTGAGCGTTAATGGGACCATAAACTACACGTAAGTGTATTAGGTATCCATAAAGTAGCGCTTAAAGCAGAGCAGGACAAATGCCCAGATTATCTACCAATAGATGTCCGTAGTCTCTGACCGGCTTCAGAATTCTATGTTACTGTTCACTCATAAGTCTTGTGTCTACCTGTGAGGACTGAACAACACTTCGGAAGCGAGAAGCTAAGTGTCATAATTTGCTGCTACAAATCAGATACAACCGGTTTAGTACCTGAAGGGTTATTGACAGAGTTCCCTGTAACTTCTATAAATCACTTCTCTAACCCTATATACCGTGAAACTGGGGAGGAAATCCATGACAGTCACTCACAGCCCTCAATGTAACATCAAGTTTTATAGCCACTGGAAACATTATTTCATCATGGAACGAAAGTTTATTTGTTCAGCAATTTTTACCACTGAACAATCGATACAAATACTGTAGAATGCCACACACACCCACAGCCCTAAAGCTTTTTCTTAACTACAAAAGACGAAAAAAACAAAACAAAACCACACAACAAAAATGGATTGCAGAAGTGTTCAAGTCATTGTTGCGATACACCCGACATAGCCCAGAGCTGTCCATTGTCTGTCACTTGACTCCTGATTTGTGGTATTTAAGTCACTTTACTTATGCCTTTACTGTAAGCTTTGGACGACTGACCGGTCCTTATACATCTTCCCCCAAGTCCTAGTTCTGTCCATAGAACTTGGTGTGAGGGTCTCCACATGTTTACGGAAACTCTGGCTGAGAATTTCTTTTCTTCTACAACGGTTGTCTGTTTGTATTTGCTACGCTCCCATAAAGCATGTGTTGGGGACGTGATGGGCTGTGGCTGTCTCATGGCCTTCTCACACGGACATACAGCTTTGGTGGAGGGCCGGTTCAAAGTTGTGAAGATGACATTTTTTTGTACAATGGACTCCATTGAGTCTCTGAAATTTACTTATTTTCCTCCCCTGCTTTGTGGTTTTTAAACAGCATTCTCTTCTTCTTTGATCTTCACGATGAAGCTGCTGGTTGGAAACATGGACTACACCTTTGTAAGATTTAAGTGTATTGATTGATATATAAATAAATACACTTGTCTGTGTGAGGTCCAGATCAATGTCCTGGAGCAGCCCAGACCTCAATCCCACCCAGAATCTGTGGGATGGGTTGAAAATGGCTTCTCATCGATGGCCCCATCCAGCCGGATGAACTGGAGCAATATTACAATGAATGGATGAAAGTTGCAAGAGCTGGATGAATAAAGCTGGCAGAGACCCTGTTAGACTCACTGCTGTAATAATCCACTATTCAGGACAGTCTATAAATCATTCCGCAAGTATACAGCAGTACTGATGTGGGTGTCTGCCCCCTGCTGGGTGCACGTAGTACAGCAGCTGTATCTTGCAGAGGAATTCTCAATTATGTGAACTCTCCTGGGCCGCAGTTCTTCACGTCATGTATAGGAGATTATATAATCATCAGCTGAAAGTACGAGGTGTGATCCTGGGTGGAGGAGCGGGATCCTGAGCCCCTAACCTGCTGGCCGCACCCGGTGACCCTCTAACACATGGCTCAGAATCTAATCCAACAGGTTCTTTCAGGGGATTATCCTGTCCTTTAACAAGAGGATCCTTTCCCAGGACGGTGACGTCGATCCCTCCCAGGATAAACACAGAAAGACTGAACGAAAGCTCATCCTTTGATGGTGGAACCAGGAGCCTGCGTTCCCCAGCTACACCCAGCACATAAATCTCTCCCGGGAACCACCTGTTTTATTGGGATTTATGTCTAAAGTCTCAACAATAAAGGTGGAGCAGGCTGGAGACAGACTCAGATAATCTATAGGAACAGGTCATACGTCGGGACAGAGGACTGGAAATAGGGACAAGCAGTACAGGCAGAACTGAAACTAGGGGGCTCCCATGCTCTGTGATACCATCTATAACCAGGATAAATGCTGCGCCCATTACAGCTGCCCACGTCAGCCAAGTCTCTCCGGGAACACGGCCGCAGTTTGAGTTTTTACATTATATGGAGCCAGATTTCACAGCTCATTGTGACCTCAGACGTGTCTCTGCAGGTCCCAACACAGGAGAAGCTGTCACACAGCCAGACAGTCACCTCACCCGGGCGAGATCCCCCAACGTCATCCAAGAGCCATTAACCAGAGGACACAGCCCTGCAGCAGTCACACAACGTGGTCTCAGTCTCACTCCCGTCTGACAAATGCTCAGACAATGGGAAAAAGTGATTACAGAATTTACAGTGTTAAATAACCTCAAGTGTCAAAGGAAAAGATTACACAACAGACAGAACACAGAACAGGATTTACACTCAGACAGAAAATGAGTTACAACCATTGTCGATTGTAAGCTCAGTAGGACAGAGATTCGTTCATGTATTGGATATTCAGACCACTAAACAGGAGCCTGGTACACCCAGACATATCGTACACACAGACCTGCGAGACCCCATACACTGTACTATATCACTATACTCAGCTACCTGATAGTGCCTCCTGCCTCCGCCATGAAGGGCTATGGGAAATAATATGTTTATATGCAGAGTACATTTGATCTGTGACCCCCTATTCCGCCTCACATATCATCACATGGGCTGTGCAGCAGTGAGAGGGTTAACATTCCAGGCAGATCGTCCAATGGATCCTTATTTCCATGTAGGGTTTTATTGTGAGAACCTGGGATGACCCCCCCCCCCCCCAGAGGAGAATCAGCCAAACCTGCCGGCAGCCAGTAGGGCGTACACTGTGCGGAGACGGGTCACCCACATCTACAGTACTTTGCCTCGTCCACAGAGCTGAACATTGAGACAGTGCAGGGCTTAGTGCGCACGCTACCACCAGACGCTTTGTACACAGAAATTTCTGGGATCCAGACGTTAGATTCTCATAAGTAACAAACAAAACCTCAAAACATGCGAGGTGACCCCCGAGGATAAAGTATCACATGTATAGGCCGAGACCTCTAGCTGTGCCCCTAACATACCCCAAAAGTAACCAGAGACTAGTTCAAAACACGCCCCCCCTCATACACAGCTGTACAGAGAGACAGCTGCTGCCGAGAGGTTAACGGCTGCCCTGTCCCGTGGGCCACAACATATCATATACAGCCTGCTAAGGGGGCTCCGGAGAAGGGGCACCATACCAGCACACACAGGGCAGAGGGTGAGGTCACATCACATCTCTGAGCATTCTCAGGAGATCGCTAGTTACTGCTAGGTAGATTGTGGGGGCCCAGGCTCCGGAATTAGACACCCCAGCAGTGGAGAGAGTGAGTCAGAATGCACCTGCTATATAAGGACACGCTGAGAGCTGGCACACAGCAGGCGGGCACGTTATCATAGCATGTAACCAGATCTCTCACGGAACCTGTTGTGTTAGCAACGCCTGCCCGATGGTCCGACAGCAGATACATGCAGCCAGAATATGGATGGTAGTAGGAAACCACTCACATGAGCAGACTGACCCTGTGAGCACACACTCTAGCACAATAACGCTGCAGAATATCAGAGCGAGGCTATGATAGGTGGAAAGCATGCTTTCATCATCACCCTGTTTAAGCTAGCATTGTTATTACAAGTTCTATGTTCATTCTGATGTCTGCAGTCATTGCCTGGACTAATGGGAACCTATTACACTCATTTATCACACTGACATCTGCTTTGTTACAGTACATAGCAGATTTCTAGGACATATAATCCCAAAGAATGGTGTTGAAATCCATAAGGCACCCTAACCCTACATATGGTTTTAGTTTCCATGTGTAATGTAAATATAAAAGAAATCCCAGCACAAAGTCTTCTTGTCAGAGGTTACCCAGCTTACGTGATGAAAAGTTCAGCATTCAGTACAGATGCCATTGTTTCTCCCTTTAGCTCCTCCCAGAACCTTCCTGTCAATCATACAGAGATGTGATAATCCTCTAACTGTATACTGGTGGGGCGCCATTAGGCCTAGGCACCAGTGCCTGCAATGTTTCTCTGACAAGAAGCTTAGCTAACATGGCTGTCCCCGTTTGCTGGGACTTATAGTTCCACAACAGCTGCTGAGCCACACACTCCACTTTTTAACTTCCACATGACGGCATAAAAGGAAGAAAAATAAGCTGAGGCAGCAGACAGCTGATCACAATCAATGTGTGTAAGAGACCAGAGTGATACCTGTGCTATGCTGGGACTTGTAGTGTCCTACTCCTGCGGAGACCTTTTCCATCCCAGGAGGAAAATGGTGCTTGTGACATCAGTACAAGATGAGGGGCCCTGTCAGTAAGTGCCGGTGAGACCATCCATGCTGGGTCTCTCGCTGGCTTATCACAGCAATATACCTCCAATAACAAAGCTATGACATCACCCAATGCCATGTGTCACCACTTTCCCACGAAGCCTCACTCCCATCCACTAACAGACGTTACACCACCGTGTTCAGACACGCTCTTAATGCAGCCAGACAGCTGACATTTGCACAGCGACACTCATTAACCCTTCACACTCAGCTTCCAGGACGCAGTAGAAAGATTTGGGGTGCAGAATACCGCAGAGACCCCCAGATCTAGTCAAAAATATCAAACTTCATAAAATGAAGAAACAAAGCCGAGAAAATAAAATGCACTGTTACATATACCTGGATTGTAGATGAGAAACGCAGCAATCCAGAAAAACACACAGAATGCTCCATTCCAGAAACATAAGTGAACCCACGTGGCTAGTAGCGGACCCCTTTCCAGCGCTACATGTCTAGTAGTGGACCCCTATACAGCGCTACATGGTGAACATACAAGGCTAGGAGCTAGAGTGAATGTAAAAGCAGTGGACAATTAACACTTCCCCATATTGGGTTTGAGATTTTGAGGGTTTCTTTTGTTTTTTTAAGGGGGCAAACCTGGCAGAGTCACCAGTGGGAGTGGGGGGGGGGAGGTGTCGAAAGCAAACCTGGCAGAGTCACCAGTGGAAGGGGCAAACCTGATAGTCATCGGTGAAAGAGGGGGTGACAAGCCTGGCGGAGCCGCCAGTGGGAGGTGGGGCAAGCCTGGCGGAGCCGCCAGTGGGAGGTGGGGCAAGCCTGGCGGAGCCGCCAGTGGGAGTGGGGGGAGGGGGGGGGCAAGCCTGGCGGAGCCGCCAGTGGGGGGGGGGGCAAGCCTGGCGGAGCCGCCAGTGGGAGTGGGGGGGGGGGCAAGCCTGGCGGAGCCGTCAGTGGGAGGAGGGGGGGGGGGGCAAGCCTGGCGGAGCCACCAGTGCCTACGTGGAGAATGACTCATTTACAACTTATTCCTGGATCCTACTGGGAAACTGGAAGTGACAATTTTACATCTGGTATTTACAGTTCTGCGCAGTTAATCGAAAGTTTTGAAGAATGGCTGCCAGGAACATTCATAGCAGCAGAAGAGAAGAGCGGTTCCACCTGGCATCTTATACTGGAACCCAAGTCTCCAGCTCGCTAACTAGGAAAGGGCCAAATATAGCGGCCACAAATTCCATAACCTTGTTGTGAGTTTCATGGTAACCTGCATAGAGCCAACAGGCTGCGCACACTGCTGTCACAGAGTGTCCAGCGACTCGGGGTGTAAGAGAACGTCTATATAACCCACACTGAGCCATATCCGACACTGCAGCTGGCTAGTGAGGGTTAAAGAATAGCAGCAATGTAGTCACAACACCTGAAGTAAGTGTGAGCTGTACATTGTGAGTGACAAGTGAGTCATCCTCACTTCAGAGGCTGATTCATACTCTGATCAGCTGCTTTCATAAGAAGGAAACCAATCTAACAATGAAAGGGGAGGAAAGTCCCAATTATCAGATCACACACAGACTATAAACCTTACACATTGCCCCAGGTCATTGCAGAGTGATGTGTGGTAGCACACAGCAGCCTCTGGGTGGTGCTGTACCCAGTTCCCAGTACAAACTTATTCCTCTGTTCTCTGCTGTCCACAATGTTACCCGTGGTGTAAAGAGTGCCGTGTATTCATAGTAAGAGTGCAGTATTTCAGGCAAAATTATCCTTCAGTAAATCAATGTCTTAAAGCATTGTAAACACAATTGGACAGATTCAATGTGTCAGTGGCAATCGTCAAATCAGTTTTAGCAAACTATTTGCATGAATCCTCTTACTTCTCCGTCTGTATTACCTGTATTGTTTTATTACCGTGAGTGTTCCCAGTTGCAAAGTGTGACGGAATATAAATATCGATGCTTAATCAGTGCATTGAAACGCTGCAAAATCACCGTTACCAGCACGAGCAACAAACAACATCTTGGGGCCCCTGGACGTGGAAACCCGGGGCCACTGCCCGTTGAGGGCTGAGCTATAGGAAAACACTAGTGATGCCGATATGAGATGGCGCATGGCATGCGGATGTAAGCAGCTAGTAAGCGATGTTTGACTCCAGCCAGCAAGAAGTGACGGGCATTGCTGAACGTGGAGAACACCTGAGATGGAGAACTCCTCCGTCCTGTGAGAAAGGATGTATGTGGGGGACAGATGTCAGTAAAACACAACGGGGCGGAGGGGAGAGGGGTTTAGGAAATCTGATATTCCATGGGCTGTTCCTCAGTGACAGCTATAACATTTCTTGAACATTCATCATTATCATTTATTTATATAGCGCCACTGATTCCGCAGCGCTGTACAGAGAACTCATTCACATAAGTCCCTGCCCCATTGGAGCTTACAATCTAAATACCCTAACATATATACACACACACACACACACACACACACACACACACACAGAGGCTAGGGTCAATTTTGATAGCAGCCAATTAACCTACCAGTAATGTTTTTTGGAGTGTGGGAGGAAACCGGAGCACCCGGAGGAAACCCACACAAACACGGGGAGAATATACAAACTCCACACAGATAAGGCCATGGTTGGAAATTGAACTCATGACCCCAGTGCTGTAAGGCAGAAGTGCTAACCACTGAGCCACTGTGCTGCCCCACTATCCAGGAACATGTAGTCACTGGAATCATGTAGCACATTTGTTGCGAAGCGCATATTGCAGCGATATAACACGTAGTACTCACACTATTTAACATGTCCTAAGCATTATTGAAAAGCGTAAAACTGCAGCGTATCGCAGAAGCGATCAATGACTTCCTAACATCCCCTCACATAGCGACGGGACCCAGCAAGTACCATCCTCAGATGGAGTTAGTTTGTGTCTAAAAGCTATTGATTTACACGTAGTTTCCGCCTCCATACAGGTCTATCAACTGTAAGTAGGTTAAGGCCAGATTTAACCCTTTGCTGAATTGGACGCTGAGCTGCGAGAAAACAGCCGTTCACTACAGATTTTGGGCTCCATAGAGGCCCATTTAACAAACGCAAAAAATGAAAAATAGTTTTCAATCCTTATCGCATTGATAAGAATTGAACTATTTCTCATATTAAGTAACCAACACAGGGACAGCAGTTCCGATAAAATGCAGTTTCTGTGAAAAAACGAACACAAAACAATTATCACGGCGTCTTCACAATGCGCTCGTCTCCTGATTTCTTCATCCCCCTTACAATGTCTGTGCGCATGTGCCAATCAAAACTCTTGGGCCTGCGCACAGGAACCCTCCAGTCGTCAGTGAGATGAACAAAAATCATATGACAGGGAGGGATGACATGATCCCTCCGCACATGCACTGCCCAGCTCTGCTCTTCAGCTGGCGTACATTAACATAACAAGTTTCCGAAAAAAAACCTAGTTTTCAGAACGTGTTAGATTGGTGGCTGCTCCCTAACGCATACTATTTTAGGGTGACTGCTCATAAAAACTAGATAGAACGCAAAGCAGCCGATATCCACATTATCTGCTGCGATGCAACATTTATAAATCTGAGGAATCCTCCAAATTGCGTCGGATTGACGGCAAGTGTACTTTGGTTAGGGGGCAGACTGTGCTCTTAATACAGAGCCAAATCCAAAGTGCGTTTGTGACCTTGGCCACACGCTGTAAGATCAGCAGCGACAAACTGCGACACACAGTGCTAAATAAAAGTCTAATGCCTAATAATGAACAGATCAGAACAGACCCCAGTAATTCCAGAATCCCTATACTGATCCCGTGTCTCGGTGCCCAGGACGGGGCACTGCTGGGATGTGGAGAACGGAGGATAACGTGGTTTGTCTGTGAGGCTGGAGGGCAGAAGGGACATCCCCAGCATTTATACAGTAGTCTGGATGAAGTTTGGGGGAGGTGCAGACAAGGGGTAAGGAGGAGGGGTGGGGGGGGAACCTTTGTGTCTGCAGCAGGCTAAGGAAATTTGAGAACCCTCCTCCCCCACAGCCTGCAGCCCCCTAAACAGAGAGAATGTGTGACCAGCACCAGGATATAGGAATTCCCCAGTCACCAAATATCGGAAACCTCGTTGCCGAGTGTCAGAGGCAGGTATCTACTACTCCCTGGAACCAGCATGTTACAAGCAACTGGACGTAGATTCCTGTAGGAACAATGTGTGTTCCAGTGTATCCGCATTATACGGCACTGAGGAAAATGCTTTAACAGATTAGTGGCAGCTCATCTACATACAGAACTGCCCCACGTCTGTACATAACAGAGACTGACAGCTGGGTGCGCTCCATCGCATACAGAGATATACCACTAGATTGTTAGCTCCTGAAGACAGACTACATTTTACATTAGATCACACACCATAAACTTTAGATCTAGTGTGATTTCAGTTTGGCAAGTTCACCCTAGACTGTAAGCTCCTTGGGAGAGGGTCACTGAGGACATGCAAGGGTTAAACAGACAAGAAAAGAGATAAAGACTAACACAGACACTTGTATGCGATATCCGCTCTACAATGTTAAAAGCCCCCGCATATAACATCACCCCCAGACACGCGTGTCCTCACATTCCTGCGTGTAATTCTCCTGTTTGCACACGTTCCCTCAAACAAAGAGTGAAAATAAAACAAACTTTCTCCTCTTGTGCAACTGATGATTAATCTAGAAAACATGGTCACTAATCTCCAGCCCAACTCCCCCCCCTTCGACATATACAGTCACATGAAGCTGGGAATACGGCATCACGTCACATGGGGGGTAAGTCACATGGGGCAGGTACAGAGCTCTGTACACCTGGAGGGGTGAGTCACATGGGGCAGGTACAGAGACCTACAGACTATGGGGGGGGGGGTCCATCACATTTGTATTATCTACAGAAGTTTTTTCTGCTCCCCTCCCTCTGACCCTGGGGAGGGGCTGTGGTAAAAGTGCTAGGTAACAATCACCCTGCGTCCTACTCTCCCAGTTCCCTGACATCTAAATCTCAAACACCAGCTCAATAACATAGTGCACGCTTTCCAGGCTATTAAAAATAAATCTGGGGGGGTATTTTTTCTACGCACCCCTGACGGCTCTCTGCAAGCCTACAGAAACCAGTCTGAGCCTCATCAGAAGCATAAGGGAGTCACTAAGGGGTCTATTTATCAAGGATTTTTCCTGTGTTAAACACCCGAAAACAACAGTTTTCGGGTGTGTACCGTGAAATTGCTATGTATTATTGAAGCATCGCAGCAGATATCTCAGATATCTGCTGCTTTGCATTTGCTATCGTTTTTCTGAGCACTCCCCATAACAGTCTATGGGAAGTGCTCAGAACCGATATGTATTAAAGTCTAACTAGAGAAAATTTTCTCTTTTTCTACATGTTAATGTACTCCATGGTGCCATCTGAAGCTGGAGCCATCTGAAGCTGCCGTACATTAACATATCTGAAAACTTTCGCGCTGTCCAGCTCTGCTCTGAAGAGCAGAGCTGGACAGCGCATGTGTGGAGGGATCATGTGATCCCTCCCTGTCACTCATCCTACAGTTTGCCGGCCAGGATGCTAGTGCGCATGCACCAACTTTTCAGTCGGTGCATGCGCACTAACAAAAAAGGAAAAAAAAAAGAGAAGATCATCGCAGCCTTTAAACTTGAGAAAAGACTGCGATGATCAGGTGATCACTTCTCAGGGACAGCAGTCTATCGGCACTGCGGTCCCTGAGAAGTTTTTTAATACATAGCCGTTACTTTTCAATCCTTATCAAGGAGATAAGGATTGAAAAATATCAAGTAAAAAAAAACGAAGGGTCATAAATAGACCCCTAAGACACAGTATAGGAAGGGTATCCCATACAGGAATACAAGTGGCCAGGACGGACATAGGAATGAGTGGAGGAAACAATATGGCAGCTTCCCCTGACAGATGAATGTGACCAGTGTAATGGAGACGATTCCATGGAGGTATTAGAGGGGTTACACATCCCCCTGAACAGCCTCCGCCGGGATATTACACCGTATACAGGTGAAGCAGCACATTAAGGACTTACACTGTATTATTTGTAATCAACAAAACAGCAAATGACTAAACATTGGAGTGGTCAGCACCTGCTCATCCAGTGACACAAGAGTGCTCCATCCCTAATGTGTGCAAGGCCAGCCCTCAGCCACGCTACGGGGGGCACGGCGCTATCCGCCAGCCCTCGGCCACGCTACGGGGGGCACGGCGCTATCCGCCAGCCCTCGGACACGCTACGGGGGGCACGGCGCTATCCGCCAGCCCTCGGACACGCTACGGGGGGCACGGCGCTATCCGCCGGCCCTCGGACACGCTACGGGGGGCACGGCGCTATCCGCCAGCCCTCGGACACACTACGGGGGGCACGGCGCTATCCGCCAGCCCTCGGACACACTACGGGGGGCACGGCGCTATCCGCCAGCCCTCGGACACACTACGGGGGGCACAGCGCTATCCGCCAGCCCTCGGACACACTACGGGGGGCACGGCGCTATCCGCCAGCCCTCGGACACACTACGGGGGGCACGGCGCTATCCGCCAGCCCTCGGACACACTACGGGGGGCACGGCGCTATCCGCCAGCCCTCGGACACACTACGGGGGGCACAGCGCTATCCGCCAGCCCTCGGACACACTACGGGGGGCACAGCGCTATCCGCCAGCCCTCGGACACACTACGGGGGGCACGGCGCTATCCGCCAGCCCTCGGACACGCTACGGGGGGCACGGCGCTATCCGCCAGCCCTCGGACACGCTACGGGGGGCACGGCGCTATCCGCCAGCCCTCGGACACGCTACGGGGGGCACGGCGCTATCCGCCAGCCCTCGGACACACTACGGGGGGCACGGCGCTATCCGCCAGCCCTCGGACACACTACGGGGGGCACAGCGCTATCCGCCAGCCCTCGGACACCCTACGGGGGGCACGGCGCTATCCGCCAGCCCTCGGACACCCTACGGGGGGCACGGCGCTATCCGCCAGCCCTCGGACACACTACGGGGGGAACGGCGCTATCCGCCAGCCCTCGGACACACTACGGGGGGGCACGGCGCTATACGCCAGCCCTCGGACACACTACGGGGGGCACGGCGCTATACGCCAGCCCTCTGACACACTACGGGGGGCACGGCGCTATCCGCCAGCCCTCGGACACACTACGGGGGGCACAGCGCTATCCGCCAGCCCTCGGACACACTACGGGGGGCACAGCGCTATCCGCCAGCCCTCGGACACACTACGGGGGGCACGGCGCTATCCGCCAGCCCTCGGACACGCTACGGGGGGCACGGCGCTATCCGCCAGCCCTCGGACACGCTACGGGGGGCACGGCGCTATCCGCCAGCCCTCGGACACACTACGGGGGGCACGGCGCTATCCGCCAGCCCTCGGACACACTACGGGGGGCACAGCGCTATCCGCCAGCCCTCGGACACCCTACGGGGGGCACAGCGCTATCCGCCAGCCCTCGGACACCCTACGGGGGGCACGGCGCTATCCGCCAGCCCTCGGACACACTACGGGGGGAACGGCGCTATCCGCCAGCCCTCGGACACACTACGGGGGGGCACGGCGCTATACGCCAGCCCTCGGACACACTACGGGGGGCACGGCGCTATACGCCAGCCCTCTGACACACTACGGGGGGCACGGCGCTATCCGCCAGCCCTCGGACACACTACGGGGGGCACAGCGCTATCCGCCAGCCCTCGGACACCCTACGGGGGGCACGGCGCTATCCGCCAGCCCTCGGACACACTACGGGGGGCACGGCGCTATACGCCAGCCCTCGGACACACTACGGGGGGGCACGGCGCTATACGCCAGCCCTCGGACACACTACGGGGGGCACGGCGCTATACGCCAGCCCTCTGACACACTACGGGGGGCACGGCGCTATCCGCCAGCCCTCGGACACACTACGGGGGGCACGGCGCTATCCGCCAGCCCTCGGACACACTACGGGGGGCACGGCGCTATCCGCCAGCCCTCGGACACACTACGGGGGGCACGGCGCTATCCATACATGGTGAGTGCTAACTCATAGTACAGGTTATTGAGAAGGCATCCTCAGTACTGACCTATATATCCTAGGACAGGTCTGTGTCACAATAACTACAGGAACATATATATATATATATATATCTCTCCTAGAGGACACAACACAGGCACACACATATAGATATATTACCTATAGGACACACACTGCAGGGACAAAGAGCACATCCAGCAGATTTGGGAAACCACAAGAACTCACTAATTACCCCTAGAAGAGCCCTGATGTACAGACACCCGGAGCCCCAGCACTCACCGAGCAGCAGCAGCAGCAGCAGACACACCGGGGATCTCATGTCTGTGCGGACGGAGCAGCAGCGCCCGGATCTCTGTGTGTGCAGCCCGGGGGGAGGAGCGTGGGAGCATAGGCCCCGCCCCACACTAGCCCCTTCCCGCCACTCCCGCTCCGTGACGTCATCGCCAGGGTGTGGCCGAGCACCTGCCCGTGCACCGGCCAATCAGCGACGTCCGAGCTCACCTGTCCTACACTGTTATTGGCTCTGACAGATGGGCGGGAGCGCTGATACCTAACCCCTTCTGTGCCGGTGAGAACTTTACCCTTCTCTGTGACCGGCAGTGATTTATTGTTATTATGTGGTATCCAATATACTACCTCACTATATATATATATATAATATATATTATATTATATCCTGCTATACTGTATTATTATGTGGTATACAATATACTACCTCACTATATATATATATATCCTGCTATACTGTATCATTATGTGGTATTATAACCCCCTAGCACAATATACTACCTCACTATATATATATATATCCTGCTATACTGTATCATTATGTGGTATTATAACCCCTGGAACAGTATATTACCTCACTATATATATATATATATATATATATATATATATATATATATATATATATATATATATATATATAAAATATATATCCTGCTATACTGTATTATTATGTGGTATTATAACCCCTGGAACAGTATATTACCTCACTATATATATATATATATATATCCTGATATACTGTATCATTATGTAGTATACAATATACTACCTCACTATATGTATATATATCCTGATATACTGTATTATTATGTGGTATTATAACCCCTGGAACAGTATATTACCTCACTATATATATATATATATATATATATATATATCCTGCTATACTGTATCATTATGTGGTATACAATATACTACCTCACTATATGTATATATATATATATAATATATATCCTGCTATACTGTATTATTATGTGGTATTATAACCCCTGGAACAGTATATTACCTCACTATATATATATATATATATATATATATATATATATATATATCCTGCTATACTGTATCATTATGTGGTATACAATATACTACCTCACTATATGTATATATATATATAATATATATCCTGCTATACTGTATTATTATGTGGTATTATAACCCCTGAAACAGTATATTACCTCACTATATATATATATATATATATATATATATATCCTGCTGTACTGTATCATTATGTGGTATACAATATACTACCTCACTATATGTATATATATATAATATATATCCTGCTATACTGTATTATTATGTGGTATTATAACCCCTGGAACAGTATATTACCTCACTATATATATATATATATATATATATATATCTATATATATATATATATGTATATATTATATATCCTGCTATACTGTATTATTATGTGGTATTATAACCCCTAGAACAATATACTACCCAGGCCCGGCGCTCGCATTAGGCGAGGTTAGGCACTTGCCTAGGGCGCCGGGCTCTGGAGGGCGCCTGGAGGGTGCCACAGTATTCTAAAATACTTTAAAACTGTGCGGCGACCGCTGACCATACCTGTCACGGCCGCCGCACAGCATTCAGATGGACGGGGAGGGGGGGAAGAGGCTATTTTGTCACCGCCGCCTCTCTGCTCCGTCTCCTCCCCTCCACTTACTAGTGTCAGTGAGTGGAGGGGAGGAGACGGAGCAGAGAGGCGGCGGTGGTGAGACAAGGTAAGGAGAGGCGATTTTAGCGTGGGGGGCACCGCTTTTTTAAAAATGCCTAGGGCGCCGTGGACCCTAGCACCGGCCCTGATACTACCTCACTATATATATATATATATATATATATATATATATATATACATACATACAGGGTCGGACTGGCCCGCCGGTGGACCAGACTATCCACCGGTAGGCCCCGACCCTGAATCGCTCCCCTCTTCGTTGGTGAGGGGAGCTAGAAACTTTAATAGAAGAAAAAGAAAAGAAAAAAAACCTCACGTGACCGCAGCGCTGGCTCCGTCCGCACTGAATGCCGGGCGTGACGTCATCACGCCGACGTTCAGTGAGGAGCGCCGGCAAGACAGAGGAGAAGAAAAGGAAGAAGCAGATAGAAAAGGTAAGTGATAGGGGAGCATGGAACAGAAATAGGAGTATGGAACAGAGAAGGGGGAACATGGAACAGAGAAGGGGGAGCATGGAACAGAAATAGAAGTATGGAACAGAAATAGGAGTATGGAACAGAGAAGGGGGAACATGGAACAGAGAAGGGGGAGCATGGAACAGAAATAGAAGTATGGAACAGAAATAGGAGTATGGAACAGAGAAGGGGGAACATGGAACAGAGAAGGGGGAGCATGGAACAGAAATAGGAGTATGGAACAGAGAAGGGGGAACATGGAACAGAGAAGGGGGAGCATGGAACAGAAATAGGAGCATGGAACAGAGAAGGGGGAGCATGGAATAGAAATAGGAGCATGGAACAGAGAAGGGGGAGCATGGAATAGAAATAGGAGCATGGAACAGAGAAGGGAGAGCACGGAACAGAAGGGGGAGCATGGCAGAGTGAAGGGGGAGCACAGACAGTATGGCAGTGTGTGAAGGGGAGCCAGGAGAAGGGTAGAGCAAAAGCAGCATGGAGGATGCAGTGTGATTATAAGGAGGCACATCATGGTGATGAAGGGGCGCAGTAATGTGTGTGTGATGGCACAACGGGCTTGTGGCAATGTAATGTGTGTGTGGTAGGTGGTGGCTAAATAATGGGTGCTATTTTCTTTGTAGAGTGAAGATGGGGCAATTTAATTTTATAGTGGGGACTATTAATTTAAGATGGGGTGGTTTGGGCGCTATTAATTGAATGTGGGGCTGAGTTTGAGGAGCATGAGGTATATTTATTAAATGTGAATATGAATTATTTAATGGCAGTGACGGTTGCAGGAAATAGGTATATTTATTATATGTAAATGTGATTAATTTATTGCAGGGGCTGTCTGTTGGGAGGGAAATAGGTTTATTAAATGGGAATACTATTACTTTTATGTTGGGGCTGGAGGAAGTCCTAAGTATTAAATGTGGGTCCTATTGATTTAACGCCGGGGCTGGTTGGAATTTTCTAAATGTACCCATTATTTTTTCCAAATAGGACCCCTCAACATTCCAGGATCCAGACAAGCCGCAGCTAAAGAAACCAGCAGCCACAGGTGGTGACAAGAACAGGTAGGACAGTCTGTCAAATGTTCTGAGTCTAGTGCAGGCTTGGCTAACCTGTGGCACTCCAGGTTTTGTGAAACTACAAGTCCCAGCATACCCTTCCAGCAATAGGCTGCTATATATTGGTAAAGCATGCTGAGGCTTGTAGTTTCACAACACCTGGAGTGCCACAGGTTAGTCAAGCCTGGTCTAGTGGGATAATCCCGATTTTTGGTGACTGTTCTGCCCAATCTAAGGTGCAGATCAAGACTGTACACTTTATACACACTGCATTCTTTATATACTACACTATTGTGCTAGCTGTCCTTTGTGGGCTGACCACTCCCCCTCTAATGTCTGGTCTCGCCTTTTTGATGGTTGGCCACACCCCCTCTGGTGGGCCCCTAGCATTGCTGTCCCCTGGTGGGCCCTTCATGCCCCAGTCCGACACTGTATATATATATATCCTACTATACTGTATTGTTATGTGGTATTATAACCCCTAGAACAGTATACTGCCTCACTATATATATATATATATATATATATATATATATATATATATATAAAAAATATATATATATATATATATATAAATATATATATATATATATATATATATATATATATATATATATATATATATATATATATATATGTAAGGGCCAGCCCTGCATGTCTCTCAAGTTCAGCCAATCAAGGCTGATTTTGGCTTCATTATTGCTGGCACTCTCTAGACATGATTGGCTGCAGGCTCTGCATATCCATTATACTGCAGCTGAGGACACATTCTGAACTGGGTGCTGATTGGCCATCTGTACTATTTAAGCCAGTGAGGTCTGCAGCCTCACTGCCGGTTATAGCGTTCTGTCCTCAGTCCTGCTGCCTGCTTGTACTATCCGTTTAGGTTCCTGCTACCTTAGATTTGACCACCCGTGTTTGACCCCTGCTTGTTATTGGACCTGTGACCCTTCTTTTCTGACCTTGACCTTTTGCCTGGAATTCGGATTTTGTTTCTCTGCCTGTGAGTTTGACCCTTCGCTTGCCCTTGGATATTGCATCTGTGCCTGTGACCTTTGGACCTTGGATTTCTCTTATACTACAGTCCACCAATCACTCCACTTCTGGGAAACTCCTTTAAGTCAGTATACGCTACTCGACCCTTGGTCGGCCCGCAGCTCAGTCTGTCCCCACCACTAGGGGCTCCAGCGAACACCTGGCCTTCTGAGTAGTTCCCGAGTTTCACTGTACTGACTTGGGAGTTCCTAACATTATAACCGGCCAGGAAGATTGGTATCATACGGCCATGGACGGAGAGGAGTCAAATCTGTCCCCAGCCCAGATTCTGGCCAACCAGATACAGGCGGTGTCCCAAGTGGTGCAGACTTTATCCCAGCGCCTGGCAGTCCAAGAAGAGGCTTCCAGAGGCCGGCAGCTGCAGCAAGTTCCCGCTGGTGACACACCGGAGCCTAAGATGAATTTGCCTGACCGATTCTCTGGAAGCAGGCCAGCCTTCCGTAATTTCAAAGAGAGCTGCAAGTTGTACTTTCGTCTGAAACCACGTTCCTCTGGTTCCGAACAACAGAGGGTAGGGATCATCATCTCATTACTCCAGGGCGACCCTCAGTCTTGGGCCTTCTCCTTGTCTTCCACAAGTCCAGCCTTACAGTCTGTGGATGCCTTTTTTCAAGCTCTAGGGTTATAGTACGATGACCCGGACAGGGTAGCCTCAGCTGAGGCTCATCTCCCTACGCTAAGGCAAGGACGTCGCTCAGCGGAAGAGTATTGTGCGGAATTTCGGCGATGGTCCACTGATAGCGCCTGGAACGACCCAGCATTGCAAAGTCAATTTCGCTTAGGACTTACCGAGCAGATTAAGGATTCCTTAGTCCAGTATCCGATATCCGACACGCTGGAGAACTTGATGCAACTTGTCATAAAAATTGATCGTTGGATCAGAGAGAGGAAGGCTGAACGGGAGTACTCTGTTCCGATGGACGTTTTCACTAGCTCCGATAACACTTTGCCCGATTCCTCTGAACCCATGCAATTGGGCGCTTACCGCTTGCCTCCGGAGGAGCGCTCCAGAAGACGCTCACTAGGCCTGTGTATGTATTGTGGTCAACCAGGCCACTTAGTTCGCTCATGTCCCAATAAGCCGGGAAACTCCAAAGCCTTAGTGCAGGTGAAGAGGTGCGCTTGGGTCTTCAGATTACCTCTTCAGAAAACTCTTTATTAGTCCCTGGACGTCTAACTTTCCGTGGGAGATCCATGGACCTGAAAGCTTTTCTTGACAGTGGTGCGGCTGGTAATTTCCTGGATATACATTTGGCTCAGACGCTTGATATTCCGCATATCAAGTTAGGATCAAGCATCACCACGTGTGGTTTGGATGGTAACCCCTTGCCTGGGGGAAGGATTCTCGCTAGGACTCCAATGGTTCGGTTGTCTGTAGGAGTTCTCCATACAGAGAAGCTCTCCTTCTATCTTCTTAGTTGTCCCTCTGCTCCTTTGATATTGGGGTATCCCTGGCTTTGCAGTCATAATCCCCTTATCAACTGGAAAAGTGGAGAGATTACTCGTTGGAGTCCCGAGTGTTCCACGTCTTGCTTGACCCTGCCGCTTAGAATCTTACAGCCTAGTCCAGACTTGTTGCCGGTACCCTACCAGGACTTCTCTGATGTGTTCTGCAAAAGAAAAGCTGATTCCATTCCACCACATCGAGAGTATGACTGCGCCATTGATTTAGTCCCGGGTTCCAAGTTGCCCAAAGGGCGGTTATATTCCTTGTCCATTCCAGAGACTCAGGCCATGGAGCTATACATGGAGGAAAACCTGAAAAAAGGATTCATACGTCCTTCTAAATCTCCCGTAGGCGCAGGTTGTTTTTTCGTGTCAAAAAAAGATGGCAGTCTTAGACCATGCATCGATTTCCGTGGACTGAATAACATCACTATTAAGAATATGTACCCGTTACCATTGATTTCGGTGTTGTTTGATCAATTAAAATCTGCCACTATATTTTCGAAGATTGACCTCAGAGGGGCTTACAATGTTATTCGAATCAAGAAAGGGGATGAATGGAAGACTGCCTTCAATACCCAGTCGGGACATTATGAATATCTCGTGATGCCATTCGGGTTATGCAACGCTCCGGCGGTTTTCCAGGACCTGATCAATGACGTTTTACGAGAGTTCCTGGGTAAAATAGTAGTTGTGTATCTGGATGATATTTTAATCTACTCTGAGTCTTTACTTCAGCACCGTCAGCATGTTCGCCAAGTTCTGCTGAAATTACGGGAACATCACCTGTATGCAAAAAGGGAGAAATGTGAATTTGAGGTGGGCACCGTGTCATTCCTGGGATATATCATCTCCTCATCAGGATTCGCAATGGACCCTGCCAAAGTTTGAGCAATCCAGGATTGGGTCCTCCCTACTAATCTGAAGGCGATCCAGAGGTTCCTCGGATTTGCAAATTATTACCGTAGGTTTATTGACTCTTTTTCCTCATTAGTGGCTCCTATCACTGCTCTCACTCGAAAGGGAGCTAACCCAGCGAAGTGGCCTTCGGAGGCATTGGCGAGTTTCTCGGCACTCAAAGCCGCTTTCATTTCTGCTCCAGTGCTGAGACATCCTGATCCGGAACTTCCGTTCATTGTAGAGTTGGACGCTTCTGATATCGGTGCTGGCGCTATCCTTTCTCAAAAAGACCCAAGGAGCAAAAAATTACATCCTTGTGCATTCTTTTCTAAAAAAAATTTAGCTGCCGAATGTAATTATGATGTCGGCAATCGTGAATTGTTGGCCATTAAGTTGGCACTGGAGGAATGGCGACATTGGTTAGAGGGAGCTACCCATACCATCACCATCTTCACGGACCATAAAAACCTCCAATACATTCAGACCGCTAAAACTCTGAATCCTAGGCAGGCCCGCTGGGCCTTATTTTTCACCAGATTTAATTTCATTATTACATTCCGTCCAGGTCCTAAAAATACTAAGGCCGATTCCTTGTCCCGAAGTTTTTTGGCCCATCATCCTCAGTCTCCGGACCCGTTGTCTATCGTTCCTACAACTGCTGTTCATCTTGGTCTCACCCAGGATCTAGGAGCAACTATCCAGCGCTTCCAAAGAATCGCTCCAGTTCAGACACCGGTCAACAAATTATTTGTCCCCGTCCATTTAAGGAAATCTGTTCTCATTGAAGGCCACAACAACTGCTCTGCTGGCCATCCGGGAATCCGTAGGACTATTGAGGTTCTTTCTCGTTGGTTGTGGTGGCCCACTTTGTCAGACGATGTGGAGAATTATGTTCGGGCTTGTCCTGAGTGTGCTAAAAACAAGACCGATAGGAACACCTTGTTTTTGACGCATATTTTTCGTCTTCATGGGACTCCTGAAGATATAGTATCAGATCAAGGATCCCAGTTTATTGCCCGGTTTTGGAAAGCCTTTTGTAAGTCCATCGGGACCTCTATCAGTCTGTCTTCAGCATATCATCCTCAGTCGAATGGACAGACAGAGAGGACGAACCAAGCTCTGGAACAGTTTTTGCGCATTTATGTGTCTAAATTTCACGATAATTGGTCCTCTCTTTTGCCCTGGGCAGAATTCGCGTACAATAATTCTTGCCATTCTTGCCATTCCACTATTCACACGTCCCCGTTTTTCTGCAACTTCGGGTTTTACCCAAAATCCAATTCATTCTCTACTACTGTTCCCTGTGGGGATTCCGGAACGCCTGCTTTTACGGCCAGGCTAAGGTCCGTCTGGAAAAAGGTACACGCTGCACTAGGTCAAGCTTCCCGAAAATCCAAGATCTTCGCTGACCGTCACCGTAGACCCTGTTCATTGAAAGTGGGGGATCACGTTTGGTTATCCACACGGAACATCAAGTTGCGGCAACCTTGTAGGAAGCTGGGGCCCCGATACATCGGACCGTTTCCAATTGAGAGGAAAATTAATCCAGTGGCATTTAGATTGAAACTACCCACTTCCTTAAAAATACTTGCGACCTTTCATTGTTCACTTTTGAAGAAAGTTGCTGCTCCCAGCAAGTTTAATCGGTCTCTCTCTAACAGGCCCAGGCCTCTGATGGTGAACGGAGACCAGGAATATGCTATTGAAAAAATCCTTGATTCTAGGAGGGTTCAAGGTCAAGTCCAATTCCTCGTTCATTGGAAGGGTTATGGCCCTGAGGAGCGATGTTGGATACCGCAGAGGCGTCTCCACGCTGGAAGACTCGTTAAAGAATTTTTCAAGCAGTTCCCCTCGAAGCCTGGATGTCGGGGTTCCTTGACCCCTCCTCAAGGGGGGGGTACTGTTAGTGGTCGCGGCGGCTCCGCGCACCACCGCGACTCTCCTGCTGCTCCTAGTGACGTCCCGGCCGTTGCTACGGCAACCAGGGCGTCACTTCCGGTTTCTGTGTCCCGGTTGCCTGGGCAACAACCGGGACGCCTTGGTCTCACTGACTCCGCGCCCGGCCAGCTGTCAAACAGCCGGGCGCGTGCGCATAAGTGTAGGTAGGGCCAGCCCTGCATGTCTCTCAAGTTCAGCCAATCAAGGCTGATTTTGGCTTCATTATTGCTGGCACTCTCTAGACATGATTGGCTGCAGGCTCTGCATATCCATTATACTGCAGCTGAGGACACATTCTGAACTGGGTGCTGATTGGCCATCTGTACTATTTAAGGCAGTGAGGTCTGCAGCCTCACTGCCGGTTATAGCGTTCTGTCCTCAGTCCTGCTGCCTGCTTGTACTATCCGTTTAGGTTCCTGCTACCTTAGATTTGACCACCCGTGTTTGACCCCTGCTTGTTATTGGACCTGTGACCCTTCTCTTCTGACCTTGACCTTTTGCCTGGAATTCGGATTTTGCTTCTCTGCCTGTGAGTTTGACCCTTTGCTTGCCCTTGGATATTGCATCTGTGCCTGTGACCTTTGGACCTTGGATTTCTCTTATACTACAGTCCACCAATCACTCCACTTCTGGGAAACTCCTTTAAGTCAGTATACGCTACTCGACCCTCGGTCGGCCCGAGGCCCAGTCTGTCCCCACCACTAGGGGCTCCAGCGAACACCTGGCCTTCTGAGTAGTTCCCGAGTTTCACTGTACTGACTTGGGAGTTCCTAACAATATATTTATATATATATATATATATATATATATATATATATATATATATACACGGTTGGCTTAGAGGAAAAAGATCCCTAGGCTCTGCTGAACATGGCTTGGCTCACCCACGGGCACGGAGTCTAACAGGCAGGTGGTTTTCACCACGAACCCCCGCAAGGAGGTATGGTCTTTGTGGCACCAAACCTGCAGGTCGAGGCCCTGTTAGTGGGTGAACAGCAGAATGGTGTGGAGGAGCCAGGTGAAGTGGGAAGAGAGTTTAGAGCCCACAGGTATATGGTATGGGAACAGGAACACTAGAGATAAGACTGATGTGCAGCAAAAAACGAGGCACAAAGAGAACGGGTGCCCTGTGGTACAACAAGGAAAGAGCAGAAGCTGTCACAGTGGTGTATCCAGGAGTGATTGGTAGAGATACTGGAACAGTGGGAGTACAGCACTAGAGTTATGCGGAGCACACGAGAAAGCAGAGGTAAGTTATGGAGAACAGCCGATGAGTCACCAATGCAGTTGCGGCTCACAGTGATAGCGGTTAGGGAACTGGAGCTGTCACGATGAAGTACATCCGAGATGGTATAGTGGTACTGGAGCAGCAATAGTTCCTTACATTAGGAGATTGAGAGCAAACTGAAGTGGCGGAGGTAACTTGTAGTAACAGCTGATGAGTCACAATAGTAGTAGCGGCTCTGAGTGGTGGCGGTGAGAGAACTGGAGCTGTCACGATGGAATACAGTTGAGATGGTAATAGCAGTACTGGAGTAGCAATAGTTCAACACAGCCGGAGACTGAGAGCAGACTGAAGTAGCGGAGGTAACTCGTAGTAACAGCTAATGAGTCACGGATGTAGTAACGGTTCTGAGTGGTAGCGATGAGAGAACCGGAGCTGTCACGATGAAGTACACTGGAGATGGTAAGTTAGGTACTGGAGCAGCGATGGTTCAGCACAGGCCACGAACTGAGAGCTGGCTGGAATAGAAGAGGCAACTCGGAATAACAGCTGATGAGTCACAGGTGAAGCAGCGGCTCTAAGTGGTGGCAATGAGAGAACCGGAGCTGTCATGACTCATGATGAAGAACACTGGAGATGGTAAAATAGGTACTGGAGCAGCGATGGTTCAGCACAGGCCACGAACTGAGAGCTGTCTGGAATAGCGGAGGCAGTTTGGAATAACAGCTGATGAGTCACAGGTGTAGTACCAGCTCTGAGTGGTAGCGATAAGAGAACCGGAGCTGTCACGATGAAGTACACTGGAGATGGTAAGAGAGGTACTGGAGCAGTGATGGTTCAGCACAGGCCACGAACTGAGAGCAGGTTGGAATAGTGGAGAACCACAAGGAGAACAGGAACCAGAGCCACAGGCTACAGGAAGTGAGCTTGAAGAACAGGCATCAGACAGGTGAATCCAGGAGGTTTAAATAGTGCTCCAGGAATGCTCAGCCAATGACAAGAGGAGGGAGGTCCAGAAGTGCAACAGACTTGCACCTGTGCAGAACTGAATGTTGCTGAATGAATGAAGGAAGTTTATCTGACGCTGGAACATGGCAGTTTCCAGATGAATGAAATGCGGGACGCGAGAGATGTACTATTTTCGGGACCGAAGCGTTACACACATATATATATATATATATATCTACCTTGCTATACTCTATTATTATGTATAACCCTCCTACCACAATATACTCCTTCACTATATATTATATATATAATGCATATATATCATGCTATACTGTATTACATACACCCTCACTATATATATATCTATCCACAATTGTTCCAAAAACTAGAACAGACCAGCACCAATGAAGAAGAAAACATTAGAAATTTTGTGAAAAAGATGAAAATACATTATAAAACTTTTATGTTATCCTGTGTATATACACCAATCAGCCACCACAGTAAAACCACTGACAAGTGAAGTGAATAACACTGATTATCTGGTTACAATGGTACCTGTCAGGGGTGGGATATATTAGGCAGCAAGTGATCAGTCAGTTCTTGATGTTGATGTTTTGGAAGCAGTAAAAATAGTGTAAGGATCTGAGCGACTTTGACAAGGGTCAAATTGTGATGGCTAGACGAATGGGTCAGAGCATCTCCAACATGGCCGGTCTTGTGGGGAGTTCCCGATATGCATTGGTTAGTACCTGCCAATCGTGGTACAAGGAAGGACAACTGGTGAACCGGCAACGGCGTCATGGGCGCCCAAGGCTCATTGGTGCGCGTGGGGTGTGAAGGCTAGCCCGTCTGGTCCAATCCCACAGAAGAGCTACTGTAGCACAGATTGCTGAAATAGTTAATGCTGGTTATGATAGAAAGGTCTCAGAACACACAGAGCATCGCAGCTTGATGCGTATGGGTGGCGTAGCCACACTTCGGTCAGGATGTCGATGCTGACCCCTGTCCACCACTGAAAGTGCAAACAATGGGCATGTCAGCGCCAGATCTGGCCCATGGAGCAATGAAAGATGGTGGACTGGTCTGAGAAATTACATTTTCTTTAACATCATGTGGACGGCTGGGTAAGCGTGAGTCATTTACTTGGGGAAGAATTGGCACCAGGATGCACATTGAAAAGAAGGGAAGCCAGCTGAGGCAGTGTGATGCTCTGGGCAATGTTCTGCTGGGAATCCTTGGGTCCTGGCATTCATGTGGATGTTGCTTTGACACGTACCACCTACCTAAACATTGTTGCAGACCAAGTACACCCCTTCATGGCAAAAGTATTCCCTGATGGCAGTGCCCTCTTTCAGCAGGATAATGTGCCCTGCTACACTGCAAAACTTGTTCAGGAATGGTTTGAGGAACATGACAAAGAGTTCAAGGTGTTGACTTGGCCTCCAAATTCCCCAGATCTCAATCCAATCGAGCATCTATGGGATGTGCTACAAAAACAAATCTGAGCCATGGAAGCCCCACCTCGCAACTTACAGGGCTTAAAGGATCTGCTGCTAACGTCTTGGTGCCAGATACCACAGGACACCTTCACAGGTCTTGTGTAGTCCATGCCTCGACAAGTCAGAGCTGTTTTGTTCTACATCCAAGTACAACCTGGAAACTGGCACTCCACATAAAAAAAGGGCCTGAGAAATGTGCTATAGGAGGACCAAAACGGCCATTGGGTACATTCTTGACATACACTATTGTGAGCTATGTTCCATGTTTCCCACTTCAAGATGAGTTGTCACACACTGGACTCTCAGGTCCTGTCACCTACCCCTCTGCTGCCTTTCTTAGCTGTCTCTGCAGTACACATGCTCGGCTGGTCTCAGATTTCTCTGCATGATACTGCCCAGTCTGTCTCCACTCTAGAGATCCCTTCAAAACCAGTGCATGGGGGCTGCCATCTTGGATTTGGTCACATGCTCCCTCTCAGCCAGAGTACTACTGCAGCTCAGCTGCCCTCAGCTTCCAATCAGGGGATAGCAGTTGCTATAAAAAGAGTTTCTAGAGCCATAACCTGTTGCCAGTGCAGCGTTGATTTATCAGATGACAACCTGGTTTCTAGCTGTCTGCAGTCTAGTCAATTCACTTTGCCCAGACAACGCAGTCAGCACTCTGGTTGCAATCCGGTCTAGCAATCCAGTTCCAGTCCGGTCTCTACTGCTAAATGTGATCACCATCTTGCTATTCTTGACTTCTTGCCAGTGTCAAGTGTCCATACTTGGTGATCTCCTGGAATCTCAGAAACCTCCATCTGTTCCAGTTCTTTCTCTCCCAAGCGAAGGAGCCTAATCAGGCCAGGTTCTTGCATGTTGTCACCAGTTCCAGAGTCACAACCCAGCCCGGGTACAGATAGATCCTCAGGCATGACATGAGTATACTATTGAAATGCTGCTAATTTGTTATCATTGATTTGTTGCTATGGATGTCACAATGGAACCCTTGTGATTAGGATTTTACATGTAATAAAAAAAGCCCTCCTTTTATGTGGAGTGCTGGTTTCCAGGTTTTACTTGGACGTAGGACATATGCAAGTTTAATTTGACCTGGCAACCATTTTATTACTATGGAGAAGCTGTGCATGCTGTTCTTCTTGAACTATATATATATATATATATATATATATATATATATATATATATATATATATGAGAGAGAGAGAGATAGACAGATATCTAACTACATTGTATATACACATCCTCACTAATGGTGACATACTGTATAGTTAGAGATAGGTAGTTATGGGAGACAGATAGATATTGTAGATATAAGATAGGTAGATAGCTATCAGATAGATATTAGATGGATGGGTATTAGATAGATGTAAGGTTCCTCTGATGAAACCGCCACTTGGGGGTGGAGAAACACGTTAGGTGACGTCACAGTATCCGAAAAACAGCACTTCCTAATTGAAAGCTGAGCTCCTGGAGGGAGAAAACGGCATTTACAAACTTGGATCGTCTCCCTTACTACTACAAGATAAGTGTACACCTCCAAGTGACTGTATGTGCTATGGGAGTCTTATAATAACTTTGGAGTGCAAAATTATGGATATATAAATATCTGCAGAGGCGTTTACTGGGAAGTTCCACCATAAGAAATTACTCTTCTGCATAAGCACATAAAGTGGATTATTTATATCTGCAGTCAGTGAAACTGCGCCATATTGTATCGTGTCTTTGGACTTTGAATCCTTTGAGGAAAAATTTCAAATGTGTTCATTATAAATACCAACATTACTCCTACCAACCAAATACTTACTGGAGGACAATGTCCGATGCTTCTGATAGTCGCAAACTTTCATAATTTTTCATTTATGATAAGATCTCATGAGATAAATTGGTATGAGCTCATATCAGGTCCACTGTAATTGTTTGTTTATTTTGGCTGTTGTTATCTTCCGGTATACTTGTGATGTAAGTGATAATATTTTTATTATTTTTATTGTTGTTATTAGCAATCATTTTTACATAATAAATTAACCAATCAAGCCAGAGCTCATTTATATTTTTATATTTTTTTTATTATTTTCCATACTTTGAGGCAATATCAGCAAATTGCCTAAAGGAGCTGCAGACTAACTTGGTATTTTAGGTAAACTTGTTTATTGTTAGATAACCGGTAGCGTCTGATTTATTGTTATTTATTAGATAGAGAGATATGAGATAGAGAGATTAGATAGATAGATATTAGAGAGATATATAGTTAGATAGATATTAGATATATATATATATATATATATATATATATATATATATATATAGATAGATATTAGAGAGATGATATATATTAGATAGATAGATAGATAGATAGATATACAGACAGATAGATGGATAGATAGCTAGATAGATATGAGATAGATAGATATTAGAGGGATAGATAGATAGATAGACGGATAGATGGATAGATAGATAGATATTAGAGGGATAAATAGATGGATAGATAGATAGATATTAGAGGGATAGATAAATAGATAGACAGACAGATAGATATGAGATAGAGAGATAGATAGATATTAGAGGGATAGATAGATAGATAGATAGATAGATAGATAGATAGATAGACGGATAGATGGATAGATAGATATTAGAGGGATAGATAAATAGATAGATAGACGGATAGATAGATAGATAGATAGATAGATATGAGATAGATAGATATTAGAGAGAGAGATAGATAGATATTAGAGAGAGAGATAGATAAATATTAGAGGGATAGATAGATAGATAGACGGATAGATGGATAGATAGATAGATAGATGGATAGATAGATAGATAGATATTAGAGGGATAGATAGATAGATGGATAGATAGATAGATATTAGAGGGATAGATAAATAGATAGACAGATAGATAGATATTAGAGGGATAGATAGATAGATAGTTAGATAGATAGATAGACGGATAGATGGATAGATAGATATTAGAGGGATAGATAAATAGATAGATAAACGGATAGATAGATAGATATGAGATAGAGAGATAGATAGATATGCGATAGAGAGATAGATAGAAAGATAGATATTAGAGAGAGAGATAGATAGATAGATATTAGAGAGAGAGATAGAGAGAGAGAGATAGATAGAAAGATAGATAAATATTAGAGGGATAGATAGATAGATGGATAGATAGATATTAGAGGGATAGATAGATAGATAGATATGAGATAGATAGAAAGATAGATAGATAGATATTAGATGGATAGATAGATACATACATACATATGAGATAGGTAGCTGATACATTAGTGATGTACTGAAATCTCGTGGATGATACCTCTGACATATATGTGGGAACTCACTGGTGATCCGGCCCCAGCACAGAATGATTACTATGAGGAGGTCACCCAACTACTGAGTGTTACATTGTTAGTAATTACATTTTAACAGCATTTTGAAATGCTATGAAACGGGGGAATTAATGAAGGTCTTCTTTTGTTGTTATGGTAACAGTTATTTTGTTATCATTAACAAAGCGATTACCTGGTAATGATGGGGAAAACGAGTCCCCTGGCCGGCATCATCTTCTGGGGGGATAGATTGGCGGCACAGAGATATCAGATAGACACAGATGAGAAAACTACAGACCGAAAAACAGAAGCAGACAGAAGAGTTCAGGATAAGGCCCCCAGAAAACTGGGACACCCCTGAAACACAGCAACAAAACAGGTACAAGAACATTTCCCACTAATCCTGGTATTACTCATGTACCATCAGCCCCTAGTGGGAAACATTGCAGATCCCGCCATACAGAGAGGATTTATAGTAAAGGTAAAACATTCTGACCACTTCACCAGAACCTATAGAAATCCTACAGAGATAGACAAATTCCACATTCAGGGCCACATCTTACCACCCGGTATCTGCAGCCGGTCAGCACTGATTATACTGAAACATGACTTGTTTTTATCATTGTTCATTTATAAGGTAACAGTTATGGTTGTTGATAAAATAGTATTGCGGCCCTTAGTGTGTTTTCGCTATGTTCACTTCTTGATGATTGCTACTGAGCAAACAGCCTGGTATGTGTACGCCGTTGAGCTGGTGACTGGCACAGGTAAGTACACCTGTCTGCCTTGTGGTAGTGACTGGCATCAGCTTATTGCAGGAATGAGAGGACACACAGCAGTTATAAACTTTATTATTATTTATATAGCGGCTTTTAATCGGTCCCTGTGCCAGTAGTGGAGCTTACAGCCTAAATTTTCTACCACACAAACTAGGACCCATTGTTGTCAGCATCCAAATAACCTACCAGAATGTTTTTGGAGTGTGGGAACATGCTGCTCACGTGACCCCATGTGTCTCTTTGAACTGTGTCTTCCTTGGTGCTCCAGGCTGTGAGCTCAGCTCATCACAATGTGAGTCTATTATTTCTAGCCACTTAAGGGAACTCTTCTACATTGTCTGGAGTACGTCAGCCGTGATATATGACTGAAGTCTCTTACAAGTACTCTGAGTCACGGCCTAGGCAGTGTGTATTCATGTTAGTGTTTATACCTCAGTGTCATGTATACTCTTGCAGCCTGTATAATCAGGGTTGGAGCGTTGAACCATTGAACTAATGTTAGATTTATGTGCGAAAATTACTATGGAACAGAATTCTGGAATACTAATGTACATATGCATTGTTTATGCTATTGAGATTAACTCTATATAATTGTGTCTTCGCTTAGGTTAGTTCAGTCACTTTACTTCTCATTAGAGGGTTTGAAGCATTGCAGTCTGTTGGATAGTCTGATTGGATGAGGGAGTCTTCGATAAATGTGGGGCAACACGGGAGAAGTCTTGGAGACGGGAGTGTTAAGTGGTAATCAGATAGAGACAGTGATTGTTGGTAGAGCATAGAGAGTGGGAGAGAGCGTTGCGCTACATTTGAGATGTAGATGGGGAGGAGAGACAGAAAGCTTTATGGGTGAGGAGTTTGAGTTGCATCCTGTAGGGGATAGGGAACCAGTGAAGACATGGGAGGCATAGCATCGAGAGAGGAAAATCAGTCTAGCAGTAGCACTGAGGATGGTTTGTAGTAGAGGTGGGTTAGAGTGAGGCCTGACAGAAGAGGATTGCAGTAGTCAAGGCGAGAGATAATGATAGAGTGGATAAGAGAGAATGGTTTTACAAAAGCCAACAAAAGAAGGTTGCAGGAGGACTCTACAGTGTCGAAAGCAGCAGAGAAGGACCTGTGAACTTGGCTGAGATGATATAGCGACCCTTGGACTTGGCTGAGAGATAGCTTGGGACCCTTGAACTTGTCTAAGAGGAAATAGTTGGTGACCCTTGTAGTTGGCTAAGAGGAGACAGATTGTGACCCTTGAACTTGTCTAAGAGGAGATAATTGGTGACCCTTGGACTTGTCTAAGAGGAGAAAGATTGTGACCCTTGAACTTGTCTAAGAGGGGACAGTTTGTGACCCTTGGATTTGGCCAAGAGGAGACAGTTTGTGACCCTTGGACTCGGCTAAGAGTAGACAGTTTGTGACTCTTGAACTCGTCTAAGAGGAGATAGTTTATGACTTTAGTAAGGGCAGTGTTTGTATAGTGGAGTGGAGCCAATTTGGAGAGTAATAGTTTCTGGGCTGGCGTTCCTGGGGCTCAGTGGTTCTTTGCCTGCTGGGACCTCCAGAAGGCACTTTGTCTCCTGGATTCATTTTACAAACCACTCAGTTACTGCACTGTGGCTGCCAGAGGGGGTGACTGAGTGTCAGCTTTTGCAGCCCTCGCAGGAGCACCATGGAGGACACCACGATCACCACAGCTCTATGGTTCCCATGGATAGGTACCGTAACAACAGCGCAACTCGGCTGGAGAAGTCCCACTGGACCACCAGGGTGAGTTTGCACACAATTTATATTTATTTACAACACATTTAATAGACACCTCTGTATATATTTATGTTTACCTTAATCCCATAATCTTCTCTTGGCGCCGCAGCACCATACATTGCAGTCAGTGCTTATGCCTGAGCCAGATCACCCACTGGGCGACCATGGCTCCTTCCTAAGGCCCAGTGGGTACTAAGAGGCCTCACTGGCCTCCAGATTACCCTAACCTGTTTTTGATCTGAGGCCATCAGTGTAAGCAGGTCCTAGATTCAAGAATGGGTGTAGGCAGGGCCTCCCAATCCTACCTCCAGGACTGTAGGCTGTCTGGTGGCTGTACAGTGCTGCACCGCATCAGCTCCTCTGTTACCATGTGCGCTACACTGTTACTATGGCTGTCACTGGACTGAGGCTGAGTCACTCACTGTGAGCGGGTGGAGTGCATGGACCTGACCTGAAGAAGAAATAGACATATTTGATGTACGTGTTGCACAAAATGCACTTTTCCTAACTTTGCAGGAGAAAAGGGCATCGACCGCGTTCACTATGTGTTTTTTTTCAGGCCCAATCCAACCCCAGGCTGACTGGACTAGGGCTTGTTTGCATAACATTCGGGGAGACCCCATGCTTTTTGTTTTGTCAGTACCAACCTAGGCTAGGCTTGCTGGTCTGATGGCAGCATCATCAGACAATGGTACGCTTAAAGTTACAAAATCTGTGTACTCAACACAGATATCTCTGCAAACTGTGATTTTCATGAACACAGTTTACGCCTATGTTTGTTTATGAAAAATGTTCAACTCTACATAAGGCCCTCTATGTAGAAATATAAATTATTGTCCCCTTGTTGGAGCTTGTGACAAGGTTCTTGCTTCATAACAGAAATGTCCCTGACTAATAATTATAACTTAGAGGAAGGAAGGAGGGATGTGACCGAAACATAAAGGGGTTTTAGCTTGGGAGAGGTTGGGGGTGGGGGTATTCTTTGTACTAAATTAAATGAAAGAACTAGAGGACCCTGTCTCAAACTATTGGGTGAGAAACATAGGTGTGTACAGATGAATAATGTCATGGTATTTATCCGTACCTGGTGTGGGCTCCGGGAATGACACAATGACCCCCCCCCCCCCTGTTATTTACCATGGTGATCATTCTGTCTCCATTCAGTACCAGGGAGTAATGCAAATCTTATTAGACAGTACATACCGGTAACATGGAACAGTAAAGTAATTTTAAACATGATTGGGATAAACACAGTCTGGCCAGAGGATTATCCATTGATTAAACATAAATGAAAAAGGCAGATCATAGGGGCTAATTCATTTGTTGTCAACTTTCTATGATGTAACTACTGTCTGGTCTGTATAAAGTATGAATATGTGAAGTGGTTCCACGTAGTCTGTACTAATACATAGACGGATACAGGACAGTGAGATTTGTCGTCTTCCCTCAAACTCCGGGACTCCCAACCCTCACCATTAGCTTGACTGACATAGATGCATATACCCCATGTACTCAGGGCCGGATTAACCATAGGGCTAACTGGGCTACAGCCCAGGGGCCTATGGCATCCAGGGGGCCCTTGAAAGTGCTCAGCAGCAGTATTGATCGGTCGGGGCGGGGGTGGGGCACTTTCACTGCGGTCCTTCCTCAGCGCACTGTAGTCTCCTTACTGAGGAGATCTCGTGAGTCTCGCTCTCACGAGATCTCCTCAGTAAAGAGGGTACAGCACGCCGGAGAAGGAGGTAAGTGCCGGGGGGAAGCGGGCAGCTCGGATCACGGGGGAAGGGGGGGCCCTCACAGGGGAATGGAGGCCCCCTTAGCCCAGTGGCCTCCATTCCCTTAATCCGGCACTGCATGTACTAAATACATATATAATACACAGAGAGCCCCGGACAAAATCCTCTGTTTATCACTGTGTTGACTACCTTTTAAGTTTTCTGGAATACCTCCTCGGACTGTAAGCTCTTGGGAATAGGGACTTGTGTCATTGGTTTCTCTTTGCTGTACATGTGCAGCCAGACCCCAGTGGGCTGCTCACAGAAGTCTGCAGGGGAGATGGGAAATCCGCACTCTGGAAATTACAGGGTTAAAAATGTAACCCGGCAGAATTCAGCCCCTTGGGGTGGGGGCTTTATTATATTGACTGTTTAACTCTCTGCTTGCTGGATCGGGTGCATGGCCCAGAGGGAAGGAGGGTGATATGAGGTGTAGGTTCAGTACTTAGGGGGGAAGGCTTAGATCTCTCTGGAGGGAGCAGGGGAGGCAGGATGGTGCTCAGGATTCAAGACAGACATCTCTCCTCCTCCTATCCCAGTGATTTCTAATCTGCTTTCACAGCTCAGCGTGTCACATGTCAGAGTCAGGATGTGATAGAACCAGGCCAGGTGCATGTGATTAGCGTGTGCTCACAGCTGGATATTATATTACTAGGAGATAATGTACCAGCACGGTGTCCTCTCCTGATATCACAGCATTGTCCTCCTCTGGTTACTGACCTGCGCAGGATGTCACACCGACCACACACCGAGGGGTCCACAATCATTCATTATCCTGCAGCCAACAATGCCCACACAGCAATCATCAGCCCACCGCAACGTTCTCATTCATTGTCACAGTATATTATTGTATTTATTTTGCTCTTTTTATTTACCTTGAATGTGGGCATTTAGCTTCTGAAGGATATTGCATTAAATATTAACCTATTTTAACAACTGAAGTTTTGTGGCATAAAATAAGGGTACTCCAGGGACACTCTGCTCCAACCTGATTGCTGCCTTTGACATAAATATCATATCTGTCTCTTCCTCTATGGGCCTCTGTGACTCTGCTCATGGTTTAGATCTGACCTCCGTCACTTTCTCTGGTACAAGGATCATTGCCTGGGTCATAGTCTTTTCTCTGTGTACCTCATCTCTCTTCAGAGACTGCCTCGATCACAGATACCATATATACAGATGATACAGAAATCTATCAACCTGCCCTGACGCCTTCATGTCATCAGAAGTCAGTTCACAGCACGAGACGTAGAACTGATTTACAGAAGGCCACAATTATGCTGCTCAAACTGCGCTGAAAAACCAGGGGGTAAATGTATCAAGCTGAGAGTTTTCCGACAAGTTTGAAAAGTAGAGATGCTGCCTATAGCAACCAATCAGATTCTAGCTATGATTTTGTAGAATGTACTAAATAAATGATAACTAGAACCTGATTGGGTTTTCAAACCCACCGGAAAACTCTCAGCTTGATACATTTACCCCCAGATCTTGTTCAATTCGGTCAACTCTGTGTGTGGTCGATCCTGATGCTCTGCATTTGGGCCCAGCTAAAGGATAGACCAGTACGTGTCCTGTATTACATTGTCACTGGCTAATTGTCATCAGACATTGTTATATTACTACTCTATAGCCTCTCACCACTGCAATCCACCCAGAACGCCGGACCCATACCATGTCTGTGTAACTCACCCGCAACACCATACACACAATTGGCCTGATTCATTAAGGAAAGTAAAGCAAAAGTAAGTAAGGCAAAACCATGTTGCATTGGAGGGGGAGGTAAATTTAAAATGTGATGGCAGATTTATATAGGGCATGTCCTACATCAACTTTAAATATCAGGGTACAAATAAGCTATCAAGTATTTGTGTGCTACATGAAAAAACAGCCAGTATTTTCCTTATGTGCAAAATAGTAAACTAATTTGCACCCCTTGCATTGCAACATGGTTTTGTTGAGAAAACTTAAATAAGAAAACTTACTCAATGTTTTGCTTAACTTTCCTTAATGAATCAGGCTCAATGTGCCTGATGCTGGGTTCAGTTTACACCAATTTGCATAGCGTAAATTGCACATATACGCGCTGTGCATGTCTAAAAAGGAAATGCATTAATTTGAGCCAATGCTAGCCTGTGCGTATCTGGCATTTGTGACTGGAGAGGCGGAATCGTGGAGGGGTGGTCTGATGTGGCGAATAGAAAAAAGTTGCGTTCTCGCAAATGTGACCTACAGAAACACACACGTCTGTTAGGAGGCGTGTCTGCTACAGGGCAAGTACATATATACATATATACAGTGATGATGCCTTGGTGTAAACCAGGCGCATATGGTGCCGATATTTTACAGTGCTATTTCTTTAGTTAATTATGTCCATTTTACGACCAACTCTGCAAATCAGCCCCATTATATGTACCCAAACCGTTTGCATGTAACTCCTCCCAATGCCTTTAGATTGTAAGCTCTCTTGATACAGGGTTCCTAATAGCTTCAGCCTATTAGTATGTACAATATCATTTATTTATATTACACCTCCCCGTACTGCTGTACATGTCATGTTCCAAGTTACGCTGTATGCACTGTACAATACAACGCCACCACATAAATATAATGTGAGAATAATGAGGCATCAGCTAATTACTGATAACAGACCTCCATTGTTTTCCAACACATTGAAAGTGACTGACAGGAGCTGCTGTTCTGCAATATGGAGACATTTACTGTAGCAATAAACAAGATAAATCAGAACTTACAAATGTTTTCTATATATATTAACAGAAACATACAATTTATTACGAATGGAATGATACACGTTTAACGAGAAATAAATATACTGAAATCTGCCATTAGTGTCTGCTGCCCCCCGCTGGCCAGTCCTGGTATTTATGACATACATATTTTTTTTTAAAGAGAAATTAAATCAAATGAAACTTGTCAGACATGTAGAAGAAGGAAGTGGTAACAGCAATACATTATTTCTTTAGTTGCTGAGGAATGGTATGGGAGAAGTAGGGTATGTGAGGCCAGTCCTGCTTTTATAATAGGCCCAATATTTCCAGATGAGTCACAATACACTTAGGGGGGGATTCAATTGACTGCAAGTTTTTTTTTTCCCCGCAGTATAGTTCTCTTAGGTTTTTTATTTTTAGCACACCCTCAAGAGGTGTGAGATAAAACAGCATATTGGCCTGTTTAACGCGCCGTGTTAAAAAAACAATTGAATAGCCTTTAACGTGGCGGGCTCTCAGCCACCCTATACTTTCAATAGACCTCCTACTGGAGCGCGAGAGGACCGTTTGATGGGAAAAAAAATGCTGCGTTAAAAATTGAATTGAATCGTGGATAAAGTTAACCGGCTCGAAACAAACTCGCGGTCAATTGAATTCCCCTCTTGAACATTCTCCGAGTCTGAGTATTTGTGAGTGTACAAAAGTGAGATTATATTTTTCTGTGGAATGGTCATTTTGATCTCCACACACAGACCTCGCACACAGAGGGTGGTGTTAAGGGGCCCTGCAGTATGCAATCCAGGCCAGTAGTGGGAGCTGTAGTAGAAAGATAAAGAATGTCTTGTGGTGTGTCCTCATCGTGGCAGAACTGTGGACTGCTGACATCACATCTGCAATGAAATGATAGAAGATAGTCATGGGGTGATGACCTAATAATCCAGGGCCGTTACACACTATTAAGTGAAACCTGATGCCAAGATCTGTGAGTGTAAATCTAACAGACGTAGCCTCTGGCCCTCTAAGGCGGGTATCTCATGATGTTATAACCGCTGCTGATGCCATTTTACTCCACCATGACTGTGTAGATGAATAACACTGGCTGTACAGTAACAACATTACACACGGTGGATTGGACAATCCTCATTGACATCTTTGTATATTTAATGTTCCTCTGTAATAAGCACTTAGATACTGTATATGCGGCCTGACCAGGATAAATGCGGTAATTTCACAGTTGTACCCATTTGTGCTGCAATGTTTGAGTATCAGTCTACATTGTGTGACAGATGTCCTGCACCTGATCAGTGACCAGTTCATCTACTCCCTCCCCATTGTAGTGATGTCCATGGGACTTCATCTATGGCCACATCTCTACCACCGTGATACCATGGAAGTGTCTCTTACACTGGGTGACAGGTCTGTATACAGATCATGCAGTATCATACAAATATAGACATTCTCATTGAGAAATGAGGACAAATATTGAATACTTGGAATCGTCCCTGGAAAGTAGGGACAGTTGATAACTATGGTTTTTGACATGAAAAAAAAGTGGTGACTTTTCTGCACTTAACAACTACTGTCCCAACTAGCAGCTACACAATGGAGGATGGATCTGCTATCATTACAAAATGTAATGATGGGCCCACAGTTTGCCAAAAAATAATGGGCCAAGGAGCTTATGAGATGTTTATAGCAACACATAGAGCTTTCCGAGCAAACTACAGGATCTTCATTGTAAGTGGTGGATACTTCACAGCAACCACCGGTCTTCAGAGTAATCTATAAGGACTGTGTCCTGTACTATGAAGATACCACTGGCTGCTGTGAGGTCTTCAGACCAATCGGGGAGGCCTGCAAAGCAACCAATGTTTTTTTTCATAGCAGCATGTGGTTTTCTTCTTGACAACTACTGAGATCTTTATAACTTCCTGTGGATTATTCTGAGTAACCAGTGGGGTCTTCATAGGAAACGTTGGGATAGCTTGTGTAACTAACTTGAACACACCTCACTGTTTACAAAGAGTGATCTGGTTGGCTGCTCCTTTTTTACCATGTTGGGGTATATTAGACACGTCACTTGCATGCTCTAGAGGTGTCGTCATTGGGATAGTCCCACTGAAGACTGTAGAATAATGGCTCAATCTCTATCTCTAGAACTGCTGTTGATATTCCCTATTATTGTTACTGATATGTTTCTGAACTCGAGTTCTACCCAACAGTACCTGATTGATGAAGCTGGATTCTGGTGACTCGACTTCTCTTGGTGGTCAGTGGGTACCAGCTCTGGTCTGGATCTTGGATCCACTCGGTGGCCTGGCAGTAATACTCGGCTTTGTCTGTGACTTGCAACCTGGACATTGTGAGCTGGTACCAGGTAGCTGACACTTTCTCCAACCGGATCTCACTGTCCCAGTGTCGTCTGAGGAAAGTGGGCCCAACAGACGTGATGGAATTCTCGGAGAGCATGAGAACTTTCTGCGTAGAGCCCATGTTTCTCTGATACCAGGTGACAGAGAAGTGGGTATGTTCACGGTTACCAGAGGAAACCTCACAAGTCATAGTCATAGAGTCGTCTTCGTGAAGAGTCAGTTCCTCTGGTGACAATATCAATACGCGTAGTGAGTCTGGGATCACTGCGGAGAGTGCACATAGAGACCAGTTAAACAGACAAACAGACAAGACTTCTGGAGGTGAGTAATAGTAGGAGAAGTTATATGGAGAATTTAATGGGAACAGTTATTTGGAGTAATAGGAGGAGCTATAAAAAGTAGGGAAATAGCTTTTCTGCACCTAACAATTGTGAGAAGCTGCAAAAATATGGATCTACTAATATTACTAATTGTAAAGATGGGTTCATAGTCCATTGTTTGCCCAAAAAAATAATGTGCAAAGCAGCTTATGGGATCTTCTTAGCCATGAGGAAGAGATTTAGATAGCTAATAGGAAGTGTTAAAGTCATGTGGAGTAATGGAATGATTTATAGGAAGGGGTTATATTTGAGGAGGAGTTATGTGGAGTAATAGGTGGAGTTATATTGCCTTATAAGTAGTAATAGGGGTCATAACATAAATAAGCAAGAGGACAAGGAGGTGAGGTAGAGACGGAAGAAAGGTTCCTGCACTAAGGAGCTGATATTCTTGAAGGTTGAGACAAAGGGAAACAAGTGAACATGAGGAGGGAGTTGTCCTAGGATGGGGAAGCGTGAAGAGGTGAGTTTTGACAGATTGGTGGTTGGGGGCAAGTTTGTTCAGGTAGGGCAGGGAGTCCCAAAGGTAGAGGGCAGTGCTGGTGAAGTCCTACAGACATGGAGGAGGAGAGCTTGAGGTAGAGATGCTGAGGCAGTAATCAGAGACATAGGATGTAAGACAGGAAAGGACTGTGTCGCGCAGGCCAAGGGAGTGAAGGGTGTATGGGACAAGAGAGTTTCCTTGTTGAAAGCGGTAGGGACTATGTAATAATAGCATTATATACAGGGTATAATATTGAGATCTAACCAGAGACGTGTGATACCAGTAGTATGCATATTTTGTAGTACATAGAGAAGGTTATCTGGAGAATTAGTAAAGGGTATTAGGAGAGTTTATTTTATAAAGGTTCCATGGTCATAAGTAGAGTATGGGGTAAGTGAATGTAATTACCTATCAGGCTGACACTGGTGCTGTAACCCCCGTAGTAGCTGTAAGCTTTGTTTGAGGCATAACATTCATACTCGCCAGCATCCTGTGCCCGCAGGTGGGTGATGTGTAGTCGGGATGTGCCATCTGTCACCCTCTCTAAGTAGATCTCCCGTCTAACGCTCACCCGATCCCTGTATATTGTGTAGGAGAAGTGTGGGTCCACAGAGCTGATAATCTGCAACTTCTGTCTGGGAGAATGTATGGGAAACATGGACCACTCAAAGCCCCCCACGGTATGACCACTGGCATTACACCAGATAGAGACTGCAGAGCCCTCTGTCCGGAACAAAGCATCAGGAGATACATCTACACTGCCTGTAGGGACAGAGAACAAGATACAGGAAATAAGATAAAGTGATGTATCCAGAGCGACTACAGGTCACTCAAATTACCTCTGTGTGTAGCTAGGGGCCCTGGCACTGCTACAATATAATATCATACTACAGTCCAGAGTGTATCTGGCACATGACATTTCCTAAATTCATAAAATCCACATAATGCATTATTGGTGCTAGGTGCGATTAAACACATCTGGCTGTATTCATACACATTGTATTTGTATCAGGAGTCTGAAATTAAGAAAGATGTTTTCAGCTGTAAAACGGAGACTGTCCTGTTTGCTGGGACACGTGTGGCCATGTGCTGCTTACAGTGTATAGTATTGAAATAGGGAATCGGAATATGAGTATTGAGGTTGTAGATCAGTAATGTAGCTGTGTATAAGAGGAGTGTAGGTGTGGGATGGAGTGTGTTGGCGGAACTCACCTGAGTATAAGAGGAGTGTAGGTGTGGGATGGAGTGTGGCGCAGTATTCACCTGCGTATAAGAGGAGTGTAGGTGTGGGATGGAGTGTGGCGCAGTACTCACCTGTGTATAAGAGGAGTGTAGGTGTGGGATGGAGTGTGGCGCAGTACTCACCTGTGTATAAGAGGAGTGTAGGTGTGGGATGGAGTGTGGCGCAGTATTCACCTGCGTATAAGAGGAGTGTAGGTGTGGGATGGAGTGTGGCGCAGTACTCACTTGTGTATAAGAGGAGTGTGGGATGGAGTGTGGCGCAGTACTCACCTGTGTATAAGAGGAGTGTAGGTGTGGGATGGAGTGTGGCACAGAACTCACCTGTGTATAAGAGGAGTGTAGGTGTGGGATGGAGTGTGGCGCAGTATTCACCTGTGTATAAGAGGAGTGTAGGTGTGGGATGGAGTGTGTTGGCGGAACTCACCTGTGTATAAGAGGAGTGTAGGTGTGGGATGGAGTGTGGCGCAGTACTCACCTGTGTATAAGAGGAGTGTAGGTGTGGGATGGAGTGTGGCGCAGTACTCACCTGTGTATAAGAGGAGTGTAGGTGTGGGATGGAGTGTGGCGCAGAACTCACCTGTGTATAAGAGGAGTGTAGGTGTGGGATGGAGTGTGGCGCAGTATTCACCTGTGTATAAGAGGAGTGTAGGTGTGGGATGGAGTGTGGCAGTACTCACCTGTGTATAAGAGGAGTGTAGGTGTGGGATGGAGTGTGGCAGTACTCACCTGTGTATAAGAGGAGTGTAGGTGTGGGATGGAGTGTACGCAGTACTCACCTGTGTATAAGAGGAGTGTAGGTGTGGGATGGAGTGTGGCAGTACTCACCTGCGTATAAGAGGAGTGTAGGTGTGGGATGGAGTGTACGCAGTACTCACCTGTGTATAAGAGGAGTGTAGGTGTGGGATGGAGTGTGGCAGTACTCACCTGTGCATAAGAGGAGTGTAGGTGTGGGATGGAGTGTGGCGCAGTACTCACCTGTGTATAAGAGGAGTGTAGGTGTGGGATGGAGTGTGGCGCAGTACTCACCTGTGTATAAGAGGAGTGTAGGTGTGGGATGGAGTGTACGCAGTACTCACCTGTGTATAAGAGGAGTGTAGGTGTGGGATGGAGTGTGGCAGTACTCACCTGTGCATAAGAGGAGTGTAGGTGTGGGATGGAATGTGGCGCAGTATTCACCTGCGTATAAGAGGAGTGTAGGTGTGGGATGGAGTGGGGCGCAGTACTCACCTGTGTATAAGAGGAGTGTAGGTGTGGGATGGAGTGTGGCGCAGTACTCACCTGTGTATAAGAGGAGTGTAGGTGTGGGATGGAGTGTGGCGCAGTACTCACCTGTGTATAAGAGGAGTGTAGCTGTTAGCAGCCATAGCTGAGGGCTGGTTTGGAGTACAGGGTACATGATGATTGTATAGTGTGACTGTCTCTTCCATTTCTTTTATAGTATCCTGAGCTCATTGTATCAAGGACAGATATTGCTGATGGGATTAGGGAGGGCTCACAGTAGGGCTCACAGAGCCCCCGGGTCTCTGCAGTAACATAGAAAGGTGTGTAGCCTGGAGTGAGGTGTGGTAAGTAGGGTACGCCTATCGCAGAGCGTGTCCCACACTGACCACTGGAAACATTAAACCATGTGCACATATTACACAGCGCTTCCCGGAGAGTATAATACAGCTAGGCCACCACTGGAATATAGGATCTCTGGCTCATGTGTCGCTCTTTGTAAATCAGATATAGATTGCTATGGCTCTATCATAGTCATAATGCAGGTTTGTGACACAACACACATCGGGCTTAGTTCAGAGTAGTACACATGTGTAAGGCTCGGTGCACACTGGAGGCTTTGCAGCATATTATATGCGATTGTCGTTTTATTTGGTTAGTCGTACTGTTTAATAATCTCATTCCAATCACCCTCCGATCCTGTAGTGTGTATGCACTGATGATCACAGTCTCCATAGAGTCATGGGGGTAGATTTACTAAACTACGGGTTTGAAAAAATGGAGATGTTGCTAATAACAAACAATTAGAGTCCAACTCATTTTGTACAATGTACTAAACAAATGATAACTAGAATCTGATTGGTTGCTATAGGCAACGTCTCCACTTTTTCAAACACACAGTTTAGTAAATATACCCTATGGTTTTATCAGCCGATGCCGGCAATGAACATGTCACAGTGAAGAAATGTAGTGACTGCTTTAGATGGAATAGTTTGATTATTCGTTCTGAGACTGAATATTTCGTTTTAGAGTCACAGAAGCTAACGAATTTCATTATGACATGTGGTTAGCTGTAACAGGGCGGTTTTATTCCGCGTGAGAGGAATGAATGAATGAATGAATGAATGAGTGACTATTGTGCTGTCGTTCTCTAAATGACTATAGGACCAGATGAAGGGCCCAGATCTGAAGGTAAATCGTGTGTAGTGTGTACGCATGAGTCGCCGAGCGGTCGGACCTTCAGTCGTAGGTACAATCCTTGTAGATAACAGAGTGGTCGGAGAATTCTCCAGTGTGTACCTAGACTTGCACATAAGTGTTTGTGCTCTGTATGCAGAGGTGACAATGCATTCAGGTCTGAATGAAGAGCAGACACTTACGTACAACTTGCTAACATGTACAAAAGCCTTTTATTTTCTAGGTTATGATTACATTTGCTATAAAGCATCTTTTAAACTTGAATAACCTAACTAATACCGCAGGAACAACTTCCTGACATGCATACAAAATAAATATATATTTTTTTTCTATCTTTCTTAGAATACATTCTGCAAATCCTTATCTATGGCGGAGCGATTACTGAAGTCTCAATAAGTGTCTGCAAATCATTCACAAACCTGTAATTACAAGCTGTTCATAGTCCTGGTTCGTCACCATCATCTGCTACTTACACCTGCCCCTGAAAATCATGCACATAAAACAGCTTCTGTAGTTGTATCTGAGACTAGGTACCAGTCGTACATAGTCACAGAGATGTAAGTGGCATACAGCCGCAGGTCTGGATCACCGCAGGTCCGTACATCCACAGGCGTATGTCTTACTCTGATCCAGCCCTTAAGACGGACAATTGAGTATAATAAAGCGGCTTCTTGGTAGGACAGCACCTATGGGGGAAGTTTGTTCCTGTTTAGGTTTTATGTCTTTACTGACGTACATTTTACTGACTTGTTATTGTACTTTACCAAAATCTTCCACAATCTGTATCTACAGGACTGTCAGCTAACGTGAGCAGGATCACAAGTAATGACGTCTGATGTTCTCTGATATTGTCTATGATTGATAACTGTGTTCTCAATGTGCTGTCTGTGGAAGGGTTAATTGGGATGATGATGTCACTGTTATGACCACATTACCTTTATCATGTGACTGCAGATAGCAGCTCCTATAGACAATGGTTCTCTGATTGGACAATGAATGGGATTATTATGGAATAATCTCAGGTGTGATAGGATTTAGGATCATTGTACTTGGGACAATAAGGATAATTAAACAGTCATTACAATGTCATCATGTCTTCTTCCCAGATACCAACGCCATCAGTATCTACTGGGATGTGATAATCTTATTCTATAATAATATCATATGACCCCTAGGCTGCAATAATTCTGCTATGTTATATAGAATATATAGCCTCTTTATAGCCTCTACAATGTTATAACCATGATCTGAGATAATATAATATTATGTAATCATAGGGAGGTATTAACCCTGTCCTGTAATATATATAATAATATATAGCCTCTAGAATGTTATAACCATGATCTAAGATAATATAATACTATATAACCATAGGGATGTGATAACTGAGCCCTTTAATAATATAATAACATATAGCTGCATAGATGTGATAACCATGCTCTACATATAATTATATCAGCCACTGAGATGTGATTGCCCTGCTCTATAATATATATATATATATATATATATATATATATATATATATTATACTCTGATGTGATAACCATGCTCTAAAGAGATCTGATGACCATACTCTGTAATAATATGTAGCCACTGGGATGTATCCACGTTAAAAAATAAAGTAGTATATGACTACAATGTTGTAATCACCATACCCTATAATAGTATGACAATAGTATAATAAGATATAACCAGAGGTGTAATTAGCCTGCTCTGTAATAATATACAACCACTGGGATGATAACCATACTCTATAGTAATATAATAAGATATTACTGGGAAGGTATAAACTTGGTCTGTAATAATATATAGTCACTGGGCTGTCAGTGTACAGTAAGGGTGTATGAACGTTGTCAGTGTACAGTAAGGGTGTATGTACGTTGTCAGTGTACAGTAAGGACGTATGTACGTACGTAGTCAGTGTACAGTAAGGGTGTATGTACGTTGTCAGTGTACAGTAAGGACGTATGTACGTAGTCAGTGTACAGTAAGGACGTATGTATGTTGTCAGTGTACAGTAAGGACGTATGTACGTAGTCAGTGTACAGTAAGGGTGTATGTACATTGTCAGTGTACAGTAAGGACGTATGTACGTAGTCAGTGTACAGTAAGGGCGTATGTACGTTGTCAGTGTACAGTAAGGGCGTATGTACGTTGTCAGTGTAGAGTAAGGACGTATGTACGTAGTCAGTGTACAGTAAGGGTGTATGTACGTTGTCAGTGTACAGTAAGGACGTATGTACGTAGTCAGTGTACAGTAAGAGTGTATGTACGTTGTCAGTGTACAGTAAGGACGTATGTACGTAGTCAGTGTACAGTAAGAGTGTATGTACGTTGTCAGTGTACAGTAAGGGTGTATGTACGTAGTCAGTGTACAGTAAGGACGTATGTACGTAGTCAGTGTACAGTAAGGACGTATGTACGTTGTCAGTGTACAGTAAGGGTGAATGTACGTAGTCAGTGTACAGTAAGGACGTATGTACATAGTCAGTGTACAGTAAGGACGTATGTACGTAGTCAGTGTACAGTAAGGACGTATGTACGTTGTCAGTGTACAGTAAGGGCGTATGTACGTTGTCAGTGTACAGTAAGAGTGTATGTACGTTGTCAGTGTACAGTAAGGACGTATGTACGTTGTCAGTGTACAGTAAGGACGTATGTACGTTGTCAGTATACAGTAAGGGTGTATGTACGTAGTCAGTGTACAGTAAGAGTGTATGTACGTTGTCAGTGTACAGTAAGGGTGTATGTACGTTGTCAGTGTACAGTAAGGACGTATGTACGTTGTCAGCGTACAGTAAGGGTGTATGTACGTAGTCAGTGTACAGTAAGGATGTATGCACGTAGTCAGTGTACAGTAAGGACGTATGTACGTTGTCAGTGTACAGTAAGGGCGTATGTACGTAGTCAGTGTACAGTAAGGACGTATGTACGTTGTCAGTGTACAGTAAGGACGTATGTACGTTGTCAGTGTACAGTAAGGACGTATGTACGTTGTCAGTGTACAGTAAGGGTGTATGCACGTAGTCAGTGTACAGTAAGAGTGTATGTACGTTGTCAGTGTACAGTAAGGACGTATGTACGTTGTCAGTGTACAGTAAGGGCGTATGTACGTTGTCAGTGTACAGTAAGAGTGTATGTACGTTGTCAGTGTACAGTAAGGATGTATGCACGTAGTCAGTGTACAGTAAGGACGTATGTACGTTGTCAGTGTACAGTAAGGGCGTATGTACGTAGTCAGTGTACAGTAAGGACGTATGTACGTTGTCAGTGTACAGTAAGGACGTATGTACGTTGTCAGTGTACAGTAAGGACGTATGTACGTTGTCAGTGTACAGTAAGGGTGTATGTACGTTGTCAGTGTACAGTAAGGACGTATGTACGTTGTCAGTGTACAGTAAGGACGTATGTACGTTGTCAGTGTACAGTAAGGGTGTATGCACGTAGTCAGTGTACAGTAAGAGTGTATGTACGTTGTCAGTGTACAGTAAGGGTGTATGTACGTAGTCAGTGTACAGTAAGAGTGTATGTACGTTGTCAGTGTACAGTAAGGGTGTATGTACGTAGTCAGTGTACAGTAAGGACGTATGTACGTTGTCAGCGTACAGTAAGGGTGTATGTACGTAGTCAGTGTACAGTAAGGATGTATGCACGTAGTCAGTGTACAGTAAGGACGTATGTACGTTGTCAGTGTACAGTAAGGGCGTATGTACGTAGTCAGTGTACAGTAAGGACGTATGTACGTTGTCAGTGTACAGTAAGGACGTATGTACGTTGTCAGTGTACAGTAAGGGTGTATGCACGTAGTCAGTGTACAGTAAGAGTGTATGTACGTTGTCAGTGTACAGTAAGGGTGTATGTACGTTGTCAGTGTACAGTAAGAGTGTATGTACGTTGTCAGTGTACAGTAAGGGTGTATGTACGTTGTCAGTGTACAGTAAGGACGTATGTACGTTGTCAGTGTACAGTAAGGACGTATGTACGTTGTCAGTGTACAGTAAGGACTTATGTACGTTGTCAGTGTACAGCATACTTGCCAACTCTCGGAAACAAGTTTCCCGGAGAAGGGGCGTGACTGGCAGCGGGAGGGGGCGGGACGAGGCCAAACGGGAGACTGAACCGAATTTCGTGAGTCTCCCGGACATTCCGGGAGAGTTGGCAAGTATGGTGTACAGTAAGGACGTATGCAGGTAGTCAGTGTACAGTAAGGACGTATGTACGTAGTCAGTGTACAGTAAGGACGTATGCAGGTAGTCAGTGTACAGTAAGGACGTATGTACGTAGTCAGTGTACAGTAAGGACGTATGCAGGTAGTCAGTGTACAGTAAGGACATATGTACATAGTCAGTGTACAGTAAGGACGTATGTACGTAGTCAGTGTACAGTAAGGACGTATGTACGTAGTCAGTGTACAGTAAGGACGTATGTACGTAGTCAGTGTACAGTAAGGACGTATGTACGTAGTCAGTGTACAGTAAGGGCGTATGTACGTAGTCAGTGTACAGTAAGGACGTATGTACGTAGTCAGTGTACAGTAAGGACGTATGTACGTAGTCAGTGTACAGTAAGGACGTATGTACGTAGTCAGTGTACAGTAAGGACGTATGTACGTAGTCAGTGTACAGTAAGGGCGTATGTACGTAGTCAGTGTACAGTAAGGACGTATGTACGTAGTCAGTGTACAGTAAGGACGTATGTACGTAGTCAGTGTACAGTAAGGACGTATGCAGGTAGTCAGTGTACAGTAAGGGCGTATGTACGTAGTCAGTGTACAGTAAGGATGTATGTACGTAGTCAGTGTACAGTAAGGACGTATGTACGTAGTCAGTGTACAGTAAGGACGTATGTACGTAGTCAGTGTACAGTAAGGGCGTATGTACGTAGTCAGTGTACAGTAAGGACATATGTACGTAGTCAGTGTACAGTAAGGACGTATGTACGTAGTCAGTGTACAGTAAGGACGTATGTACGTAGTCAGTGTACAGTAAGGGTGTATGTACGTAGTCAGTGTACAGTAAGGGTGTATGTACGTAGTCAGTGTACAGTAAGGGCGTATGCACGTAGTCAGTGTACAGTAAGGGCGTATGTACGTAGTCAGTGTACAGTAAGGACGTATGCAGGTAGTCAGTGTACAGTAAGGACGTATGTACGTAGTCAGTGTACAGTAAGGACGTATGCAGGTAGTCAGTGTACAGTAAGGACGTATGTACGTAGTCAGTGTACAGTAAGGACGTATGCAGGTAGTCAGTGTACAGTAAGGACATATGTACATAGTCAGTGTACAGTAAGGACGTATGTACGTAGTCAGTGTACAGTAAGGACGTATGTACGTAGTCAGTGTACAGTAAGGACGTATGTACGTAGTCAGTGTACAGTAAGGGCGTATGTACGTAGTCAGTGTACAGTAAGGACGTATGTACGTAGTCAGTGTACAGTAAGGACGTATGTACGTAGTCAGTGTACAGTAAGGACGTATGTACGTAGTCAGTGTACAGTAAGGGCGTATGTACGTAGTCAGTGTACAGTAAGGACGTATGTACGTAGTCAGTGTACAGTAAGGACGTATGTACGTAGTCAGTGTACAGTAAGGACGTATGTACGTAGTCAGTGTACAGTAAGGACGTATGTACGTAGTCAGTGTACAGTAAGGGCGTATGTACGTAGTCAGTGTACAGTAAGGACGTATGTACGTAGTCAGTGTACAGTAAGGACGTATGTACGTAGTCAGTGTACAGTAAGGACGTATGCAGGTAGTCAGTGTACAGTAAGGGCGTATGTACGTAGTCAGTGTACAGTAAGGATGTATGTACGTAGTCAGTGTACAGTAAGGACGTATGTACGTAGTCAGTGTACAGTAAGGACGTATGTACGTAGTCAGTGTACAGTAAGGGCGTATGTACGTAGTCAGTGTACAGTAAGGACATATGTACGTAGTCAGTGTACAGTAAGGACGTATGTACGTAGTCAGTGTACAGTAAGGACGTATGTACGTAGTCAGTGTACAGTAAGGGTGTATGTACGTAGTCAGTGTACAGTAAGGGTGTATGTACGTAGTCAGTGTACAGTAAGGGCGTATGCGCGTAGTCAGTGTACAGTAAGGGCGTATGTACGTAGTCAGTGTACAGTAAGGACGTATGTACGTAGTCAGTGTACAGTAAGGACGTATGTACGTAGTCAGTGTACAGTAAGGACGTATGTACATAGTCAGTGTACAGTAAGGACGTATGTACGTAGTCAGTGTACAGTAAGGACGTATGTACGTAGTCAGTGTACAGTAAGGACGTATGTACGTAGTCAGTGTACAGTAAGGACGTATGTACATAGTCAGTGTACAGTAAGGGCGTATGTACGTAGTCAGTGTACAGTAAGGACGTATGTACATAGTCAGTGTACAGTAAGGACGTATGTACGTAGTCAGTGTACAGTAAGGACGTATGTACGTAGTCAGTGTACAGTAAGGGTGTATGTACGTAGTCAGTGATAGTGATGTGTGTGCAGCTAGAACATGTTTCTGCAATCAGGAACAACTGTAATAATGTATATTAGGTAAAGCAGACATTAATAACATCATGATACATTTATTTTATGGAAAACAAACACACTTTTATTTTTTAATGTTTTGTCATTACTGACTATCTTATTCACAGTTGACAATAATTTTTTTGTGTGTGCGTTCTTTTGGGACTTGATATTACTCATATGTTTTGGACGTATCTTGCAGTGTCTTGTATATTAGAGCAGAGCGGACCTAGACCCGTATTTGTCACCAGATGCACCTAGAGATCGCCTTGAATATAGAAGTGAATATGCCCGATATATGTGCAGTTTAGAAGAAATGCACAATATGTCATTTAGGGCTAGATTTACTAAACTGCGGGTTTGGAAAAGTGGAGATGTTGCCTATAGCAACCAATCAGATTCTAGCTGTCATTTATTTAGTACATTTTGCAAAATGACAGCCAGAATCTAATTGGTTGCTATAGGCAACATCTCCACTTTTTCAAACCCGCAGTTTAGTAAATATACCCCTTAGTGTTCCTTGATGAATCAGGCCTATAGTATCAGGGCTAATAAACGTTGTGGAACTATATGTTCCAGGATAACATATCAGTCCAAGCAACAGCTTCTCAGTCATTACAGCGCTCTCCAGGAATCGCCAACGTGTGGACTATACAAGCGCATCCTCTGTAGAGTAAGTCATCGGCAGGCATTGCTGTTTCCTGGCTGGCTCCTCTCCATTATACCTATATATAAGTATGTCAACAAAGGGTTAAAACAGACTATTTAAATAAAGACTCCCCAAAACCCCTCTTGAACCACTTTATAAAGAATAAAACTCTTGTTCCATGATGCAGTCCATAGAAAATAATAAAACACTGGCGCTGACTATAGTTAACCTAAAGCCATACTTGCCAACTCTCCCGGAATGTCCGGGAGACTCCCGCATTTTGTGAGAGTCTCCCGGACTCCCGGGCGAGTGTGGCAATCTCCCGAATTCTGCCCACTTCACTAGGAAGTGCCCCACTTCCTAGTGAAGTGGGCAGAATTAGATCCCAAACGCCGCGATTCCCGGTGAATCGCGGCGTTTGGCCCCGCCCCCGCTGTCAAATGACGCAATTTGCGTCATGACGTCACAGGGGGCGGGGCCGAAATGACGCGATTTCGGCCACCCCGCCCCTTCACGCCCCCCTCCACTGGCTGGCTCCCGGAAGGGAGCTGAAGAAAGTAGGTAAGTATGCCTAAAGCATTATTGGGCATATTTAAGAAACACTGCAAAAAATGAAAAATAGTTTTCAATCCTTGATAAAGATTGAAATATTTTTCATATTTAGCAAAAAAACTACACGGGATCAGCAGTTCCGATAAACTGCTGTGCCTGTGGGGGGGAAACTTACCACTGTCTCTTCGTAATCTGATCGTGTCTGCCTGCTTCCTTCCTCCTCTGAATCCCTGTGCGCATGTGCCGACCGGAAAGCTGGGGCATGCGCACAGAGCAGTCTAGTGTATAGCGAGGAGAGCAGCGCAGTTCTGAGCATGTGACAGGGAGGGATCACATGATCCCTCCACACATGCGCTGTCCAGCTCTGCTCTTTAGAGCGCTGTATGTGTTCTCCTGTTTACATTTCTAGTCCAGAGAGAATACAATAAAAACGGGGTTGGTTATGGGTTCGATCATGTTGCCCTTTTTTATTGATTTCATAGTAAACATTATTCCTATTCATTTTAATGGGATTTTCCATCACAATATGACCTCTGCTGGTAGAAAAATAGACTGCATGCAAAAAAAGAAAAAAGAACTCAGGGCACACTTTCTGCATGATTCAATCTATAGTGGCAGGATTCTCCAATTTTATATATATTCTCCATAGCTACATAGTGATGTGGGACAGGATGGGAATTGCTTTTATATACTAATAGTATTATATAAATGATATCACTTTTAGATATACAAAACAAAAAGACATTTGTTGTCAGCGCTTATCCTTAACACTGCATAGCTGTGTGTATCCAGCAAGATGATAACATGAGGTATTAGTTCCCAGCGTCAAGGGCAGCTCATTGTATGCAGGTCCTACACTGACCTATATGCTATAACCACCGTCAAAATGCATTTAAATGCATTCACCTCACAAGTACAGGTAAGCGGTCAGCGACAGGCTTAGCTAGCGACCCGAAGGAGTCATAGTTTATGTGCTGTACATTACATCCTCACAGCAGGTACACCTTACACAGGGCGAGGTGTATGCATTGGTGGGGTGTCACTGCATCATTCTTATTACTAGTTTTGTTGGGTCAGGGCCTATAGTTAGTTTGGGCCTGGCAGTATGTTGCTGCAGAAGGCAACCTGAAAATTGACTGGGTCAAAGCCTACATGTGGTGCTATACTTACGTACCTTGGCCTACATCGAACTTTATTTACAAACTGTTTGCAATATTGCTACGGCAGTCAGAATAATTAAATTGCTATATACATAGCTTGTGATATGCAATAATATATATACCATTTATTAGCTCTGACTTAATAGTGTTTAACTCTACCTATTTCCCATCTACCCACTCCATCCTCCCTATTTCTATATAAATGTACCACTTTGGTTTATCCCCATATTACTGAGTCCTCATTGTATGTTGAGGGTGGGATAAGCATGGGTTCTCAAAGGTCGATCCCTTGCAGGAGAATACATGTCTGTTCCTTTGTAAAAGAAGTTCTGTCACACCTGTCATGGACGTCCCAGATCGCACAAACAGTTGTGAAAACTATTATTGAAAATCCCACAAGAGAAGTTACCTTAGATCAGGCTTGTCCAACCTGCGGCCCTCCAGATGTTGTGAAACTACAAGCCCCAGCATGCTTTGCCTGTAGACAACCAGTTGATAGCTGGAAGGGCATGCTGGGACTTGTAGTTTCACAACACCTGGAGGGCCGCAGGTTGGGCAGACCTGCCTTAGATCAAGAAATGTACACAGCATTGGGGAAACTGCAAGGATTAACTCCGTGGTGGTGGGTAGAAGGCAACTTGAAGGAAGAAACAACTTGGCAGTCATGATTCAAGATAGTCTTCCTGAACTCCCTGCAATAGACACCAAACAAGGGAAATTGTGGAGAATCCGGCTGCCCACAGCAATCTCCAGGGGGTAAATGTAACAAGCTGAGAGTTTTCCAGCGGGTTTCAAAAACCAATCAGATTCTAGCTATGATTTATTTAGTACATTCTAAAAAATGATAGCTAGAATCTGATTGGTTGCTATAGGCAACATCTTCACCTTTCAAACCAGCTGGAAAAGTCTCAGCTTGATACATTTACCCCCAGAAGTACTATGTCAATGACCTACTCTTCATCCACACAGAGGATTAGTAGCAGACTTGAGAGAGAGAGTATTGTGGCTATTACAGAGTCAAGGTGCAATGAAAACCATGACTGGGACATAGCTATACCGGGATGTACTTTATATAGGAAGGACAGAGTGGGAAGAATCAGAGGAGGGGGAGCAGTGTGACTGGGACATAGCTATACCGGGATATACTTTATATAGGAAGGACAGAGTGAGAAGAATCAGAGGAGGGGGAGCAGTGTGACTGGGACATAGCTATACCGGGATATACTTTATATAGGAAGGACAGAGCGAGAAGAATCAGAGGAGGGGGAGCAGTGTGACTGGGACATAGCTATACCTGGATATACTTTATATAGGAAGGACAGAGTGGGAAGAATCAGAGGAGGGGGAGCAGTGTGACTGGGACATAGCTATACCGGGATATACTTTATATAGGAAGGACAGAGCGAGAAGAATCAGAGGAGGGGGAGCAGTGTATGTGATAAAAAGCATAAATACAGCTTTAATACAAAGTATTGAAGAAAAAACTGAGGCCCTTTTGGTGACCATAGAAACGGGGGACAATGCTTTTCTTTGTACTGGGGTGATCTATAGACCATAGTTCAAAAAGAGGAACTGGACAAGAAGTTATTTCAGGACATCAATAAAATGATATTGAAAGGAAAGGTAATAATCATTGGATTCTTTATTCTACCTAATGTGAACTGGGAGAGGTCTTTTGCAAGTTCCACTAGAAGTAGGGACATTCTGATTTCCTTGTAGGGAGCATCCCTCAAGAACATGCTGATTGAGCCCACTCACAAGACTCAATATTAGACTTAATTCTTACAAATGTAAAATATCTGATGTATATGTGGGTGAGAGCCTAGTATTCAGTGACCATCAAGCAGTCTGGTTTAGTATAAAGACAGAGACCGACTCATACCACACAAAAACAAAGGTGCTAGATTTTAGGAAGGCTGAGATGGGAAGAATTTGAAAGGATGCAGGAGAGGTGGGAAAAAATAAAAAGTGCAATAGTTAAAGCAACAGACCTTTGTATCAAAAGGGTTAAGAAAAGCACAAAGAAAAGGAAGCCGGTGTGGTTTGTAAAAGAAGTAGCAAGTATTGTGAAAGCAAAAAATGTCCTTTAGGAAATATAAGCAGACTCAGAATAATGCAGACAATGAGCTGTATCTTGTTATACAGAAGGAGACTAAGAAGGTGATCAGATGTGTAAAGGCACAAGCTGAAGAGAATATGGCCCAGTCAGTAGGTAAAGGGGGCAAAATGTTTATTAGGTATATAAGTGAAAGGAGAAAAACAAAAGGGGGAATAATAGGACTAAAGACAGAGAGTGAGGGTCTTGTTGAGGAGACAAGGTGATAACAGATCATCTTGATGATTATTTTTGCTCAGTGTTCACTACAGATAGAGCCGGGAAGGGGCCACAGATAAGTTACAAGTATACTGATAAACATGAGGTAGATACAAGAACATTTACAGAGGAGAAGGTCCTAACAGAGCTCTCAGAACTGAGAGTGGATAAATCAATGGGGCCAGATGGGATCTATCCAAGGATACTAAAAGAGCTTAAAGGGGGCTGGTAACACCATTAACAGAATTATTCAACCAGTCACTAGATACAGGAGTAATCCCAGAGGACTGGAGAAGAGTGAATGTAGTCCCACTGCACAAAGTGGAAGCAAGGAAGAGGCAACTACAGACCAGTGAGTCTTACATCAGTAGTAGGAGATTTGTGGAAACACTGTTATAAGAAAGAGTTGTAGAATATCTCAAATCCAGTAACTTACAGGATCCCAAACAGCAGGATCTACTGGGGGGAGATCAGGTCAAATAAATCTACTATTGAACTTTTTGACTGGGTGACTAAAGTAGTAGATCAAGAGGGGCTGTAGATGTAGCTTATCTACATTTTAGTAAGACTTCTGACACTGTCCCACATTGCAGATGTAAATAAACTTGAAAGCTTGGGATTGGATTCTAAAATGGTTGAATGGATAAGATCTTGGTTGCAGGATAAAAAACAGGAGGCGTGAAGTGTCATTCCTTGATGTTATATTGTAACCCTTTGCTTAGTGTATTCTGCCAAATAGCTAATTGACCCGAATCCCTGTGTATTCAACTAAAAATATAGGGAGAGGAGAATGCCAAGAGAGCTAATCTAGCTTGGAGGATCCAGATGTACAAGATATCAGCGAAAAGGACTCTGGGCAGGCATCACGGTGCCACGAGCCAGTAACCCAGGCTGGGCGACATCGTAACTGTCTAGCTAATCGGTAGTGGTAATATTGCGGGAGGATAAGACTCTGAAAGAGACTGAGATTATTACTTTGGAGTACTGACTACAAGAGGCTCCTGGAGGATACATGCTACCATCTACCCTGTGTCTTGTGAATGTTATGTGGTGTTGTGCTGTAATAAAGCCTTATTTTGGATATATTCTGGTCTACCCGAGTGAGTTGAATCCCACAGCGGGTAACTGCCATCCCAGCTAAGGGTGGTATCCTCACACAATGTGTGACTGTATGTCATATTGTGTAATACTATGTATGACTCAAACATATATAATACGTTTGAATTACACACACATCTGTGATGAAAATAGAGGGTTATTCATGTTGTAACTCTCACTCATATACTGCCTATAACAAAGAAAAGGGGGTATCTAGTATATTACCTTCAGCAGCTACAACATAAGTCACATTATAGCAGTAAGATGTTCAGTCCTGGAACAACTGCACAAAGATGTTGAGTCAGAAACAGCTTATGCCTTATACCATAAAAGCATTTCAGCTGAAGCCTTCCTCAGAATGGTACAATTTTGAGAAAGGCATATGCAGAAACGCTTTGATGATATAATGCACAATGTCATAATATAAAGTAAATCATACTAGCTTACAGTGATTGAGGGAAATGGTTTCTGCAACAAGTGAGGATCAAGCACCCTGTATTCAAGCTTGCATTAATGGGAAGCCATGCAAAATGTTATTGGACAGTGGATGTCAGGTTTCAATTTCTCCCACATCCCCATCAAGCATCTGTTGGGATTGTAGTAAGGGGCCTCAGCAATACAGCTTATCCATACCTCAGGTATGTCACCGCCACCCTCCAGTATTAAAAATAAGTTGTTGAGGTTGAAGGGTCATTGTAATTGGTGACCTTGGTCGGGGTAGATACAGATGACAATCATAGCGACACTCCTGCTATTGTCCATAATGATACCAAGAGTTTCTGCTGTGGCAGTGAAATCCCTCCAGATGAATAGAGAAAGATAATCAAGGGAACCATAAAGAAAGTTCTTGTGTTTTCTCTGGATAAATTGGATGTGGTCCTACCTAAGGGAGTTGAACTTAACTTTCGTAAACAAGACAATAATTTTGTGAAAGATCAAGGAGACCAGCTGATTTGGAAGATCTGAGACAACACTTACAAGGCCTTCTTTATACTGAATTGTCAGAGGACTCTGCATTTAGTTCATAGTTATGGAGAGGAACAAAAATGGAACTATCCAAAGTTTTATTATCTACCATGTGCTCAACAAAAGAAGGCGTCACACACCAGGTTACCTCTCCGTTGTCTTTCCAAGCTGTTCCTGCGGTCCTCAGGCTCTGCTGGTTTCAGATCTCTCTGCAAGATGCTGCCCAGTCTGTCTCCACTCCAGAGATCCCTCAAGCATCAGGATATGGCCGCTGCCATCTTGGATTTGGTCAGTGTTACAATAGAGGAAGGAAAGGGTCCTCAGTTATATAGCTGGAATATTGATACATAGAAGGTAGACATGAGTCCATATACAAAGGAGAGCATATTGACATCCCTCAAAAATGAATGTAGAAGAGTCAAACAGGTGACATGGGATACATCCATGGATACTAAAAGAGCTGGTTATGATTTATTCAGCCAGTCACTATTAACAAGAGTCGTCACAGCACTAGAAAAGAACAAGTGTGGTCCCACAAAAGTGAAAAGAGAGGAGAGTCTACAACTACAGGTCAGTGAGCCTGACACCAGTATTGGGGAAATTATTGGATACACTGTTGGTGGGAGAATTGTCGAATATCTCAAATACAGCAAATTACAATTTCCCAACCAGCAATGGATTTGCTGATTTATTTTTTGACTGGGCCACTAGGGTATTAGGACAAGGTGGAACTGTGCACGTAGATTTTAAATGGATAGCGTTCTAGTGGAGTTACCCCAAGGACCTGAGCGTGGACCAATCCTCCTTATTATCCTTACTGTTCACAATACAAATTACCAAACAAAATTATGTAAAAGAGTAGACACACCACTGAGGTGACCAAAATGATTGATGATCGGCCGCATCACATTGATATTACTTCCGGGGAGCGGGCGGCCCTAACAGCCCTGATTCTGAGCGGCCCGGGGGGCCGATGCCCCCCTGCCCAGCCCGCCCCTGTATGTAGGTTAGAGAATTGGCCAAAAGTAGAAAATGTAATTCAATGCCAAAAAAGCAAAGCTATGCCAGGGGCAGGCTGGGCTGGGGGGCAGGGTGGCATCTGCCCCAAAGGGCGGTCCTGTAGTAGGCTACCTTGGGCTGAGTCACTGGGCCACTGTCACAACTATATTGCGTACCTGCTATTGTTGGCGCAACTGAGAGGAAGGTGCGGAATCTACCGTGCCCCTGGTATTCACCAGGAACCCCCGCAAGGAAGTATGGACTCCGCTGCAGGGACACGCAGGTCGCGGTCCTTCCACGAGTCAACAGCGAGATACAAAGAGGTGTCAGACAGGCCGGGTCTGTAACGTTCTGGTAGTACGAGGTACACAAGGATATCCAGAAGAATGATGAGACAAGCCGGGTCGGTAACATTCAGGTAGCGCAGTACAAAGGGAAAATCCAAATAAGGGTGATCAAATGGTCCGGGTCAGAAGGTCACTGGCAGCACAAGGAAGGTCAGGAACAATGCAGAAAACTGGCAACACACACAATAACGCTGGAGACAGGAAGACCTGATACTCTGGCACAGGTGTCGTGCCTTATAAAGCCCAGGGGGCCAATAGAATTGTAATGGGCGGCAGCGCTGTGCTGAGCTGCCGCAGTGCTATCCAATAGCGTCCCGTTGCCTAGCAACGGGGCACGCATGCGCAGATGACCGCGCCGGGCGACCGGGACTTCCGTGTCTGGTTGCCTGGCAACCAGACGCGCTGGGCAGTGACGTAGGCGGCCGTCCCGAGGAGACAGCAGGACGGCGCCTAACAGCCACCTGCATTTTTTTTTCCTTTAAAATGTTCCTAATAGACTGCTGAGTCGAGTTTGGCCCCCGGGCTAAAATTTGCCAGCCCCCCCCTGAGCCATGCCCTTGGGTCTCAAAAATCCAAAGTCTAAATGAAACAAAAATGGAAACTGCTGGGGAGGAAAGGGATTTAGGAGTCACTATTTCTGGTGCAAAGATGGGCATATAATGCAGGAAAAGCAATGGGGAAGACTAGTGGGAAGCAGGTTTATAGGAAGTAGCAAAAAAATAGATCCACTATATAGGTCATTGATGAGACCACAAAATACTGAGATCAGTTCTGGATGACTTACTCCAGAAAGACATAAATAAAACAGGGATTGTGCAAAGAAATGCTACTAAATAGTGCATGGTCTACATCATAGAAATTACTAGAAAATACCAACAGATCTCAATGTATAGCCTTGAGCAGAGAAGGGAGTGGGAGGTACGATAGAAACTTTCAAATATTTCAGTGTTTTTAAAAGAAAGAAGAGGAAAGTATTTTACAGAGGAAATTCTGAGTAATTTGGGTATATCACAGTGTGAGAACCAATTTAGCAAAACAAGTTTCTGTAACGTCACCTAGTAAAGGCCTAAAAGAGCTCTAAGCGTTCAAAGACAGGTCCATCTTGATAGTGACTTCAAAGAGGCCTGGTCTACACAGTGTAATGTCATAAAGGTAGACATGGTAAAGGTCTGTGGCAAAGCCTTCATGTGCTGTTATGCCTGCTTGTTGATGCCTTGATCTACCTCTTCTGTATGTTGGATTTATGTGGTTCTAGCAATGCATCCGTTAATGAATCTTGCTGCATTTCCCAGCAGTTAACAAGCTGCACTTGTTGTCTGCCCTTTAATATGTTGGTTTTCAATGCAATCATGTCCAAATCATTGGTGAGCTTACGCTGTCACACAGTTACAGTTGCTGTAAGTCGCTCCTGATCCTACTATCCTCAGGTCCTGGTATCCAGATCCTGTAAACCTTGGCTCTCAGTTTCCAGTGTGCAATGCTGAGTACCTGGAATTTGCTAACTGTGCAATCCTGAGTTCCTGGCATCCTGTTTCCAGTATGCAATCCTGACACTCAGCTACCCATGTGCAATTCTGAGTTCCCGACACCTTGCTAACAGTTTGCAATCCTCATATATCTCTCCACACTGAGGACTCTCCATAATTGTCAATTATTGTATGGTTTCTGGTGTAGTAAGTATTTCTGCACAAAAATCCTGACATCCCTGACAATAAATAGCCTTAAAACAATTGAAGATTAATTATAAATAGGTATAAATTAGTAACTAATGTAGTGGTTGGGGTTTTGTGTTGCCGGACAGGGATCATTTTGTCATGTGTACTATCCTTTTTTGAGGGATGAAAAGTTTTATATACAAATTTAGATTAAACCCTACTGATCTATATTGGAATCAGTTAAAAATAACTTGATCAGGCTAAGGTTATTGAGATTATTTCAGAAGCATAATATAGATAAATTGTAGATGAGACTCTGGTGGTCCCTAACCACCAGACAATTCCCCCTGATCATTCCATAGTTCCTGAAATAAGCTCAATTACTGCAAGTGCATCCCAATATAGAGATATTTTATTGCACCATTTGATTATATGATCAGAGTCATCTGTTATTAAAACACTTTCACTTATATTGATCAGTGTGACAGGATGGATCGCCTATGCCACCCTGTCTGTTGTTGCTGGGAGCTCTCTGGGCTTACTTTGCCACTTTTCCCTTTTGTTATCCCAAATGCACCCTCTAACCGCAGTAGGAGGGGCTTACAAATGCCCTGGGCTCCTTACCGGCATCCAGAACATGTTCCTTCTGGGTAACTGTCACTGCTAGAGTACCCCCTTGCTGATACACTTGTACTGGTACTCCTGACCTCTTACTATAGATCAGGGTGCTGTGGATGGATCCTTCTAGCCTATCACACTGACCAGAGCTGCTGGGTAGCGGGCAGAGCGGTGGTACTGGAAAGCTGGGTCCAAACCTCAGACAGCCGGGAATGGATTAGATTTTGGGTCTAATCTGTAGGTCACAGGATTTTCAGCATGGAGAAGTTCTCAAGCAGGTCTTTGAAACAAGTGATGTTTATTTGCTCTCACACTGGTTGCAGGTACCAGTGATCAGGTCAGATGGAACAAGAATGATACATTCAGTACAAACCAGCGCTGTTTTATACAGTGTTGGACACAGCCTCATAGGGTAATCCAGCCCCCTGAGGTCTGAGTTATTTTTAGTAACAGGATGCAATATGTTTACCCAAACATGGATTTAAATGCAATTTATACTTAACAAAATGTACACTTATCTGCGATATCCTGAATCCCATTGATCGGAGATTTACTTTTACTTTAACCAGGATACAGGCAACAGTTCCCTGCCGTGCGTTCAAGTGTTGGTCACTCACATTGAAAAGACTTATTTAGCATTTCCTGCTATCTGCAAAACAGACTCCCTCCTCACATATGTCTAATTGGAGATTTCGTGGAGCAAAGTTACAAAACCCCAAACAAGACATTTCCTCTGCCAAAATACGTAAAAAACTTCCTCAAAAAATGCCTATTGCATCAGAAATTAATGCCATTCCTCTACAAAGTGCCACACGATACAGTAAAATCAGTACATTGCAATGATATAAATAAGCGCCCTGCGCTATTTCCTTTAAATTAATTTATACCATAAGTTATAAGTGATCCAATCACAGTCAGCTTCTTTTTAGCAACGGTTGATGATCAATCACTGTACACAATAATTCCAAATTATTCAGGTATTAAGATTATTTCACACAATACATTTTATGTTAATTCACAATTATTTTTTATTTGAGGAAGCCTATTATCTCCAGGTCTGTGGGTACTTGGGTTGCTCCATATTTTGCTATGTATGTGATGGTGGGAAAATAAGAAAATACTGGATGATATTTTTTCTTAGTTAAAATTTTGGAGGAGTTACATCAACAGCATAATACTGATGTAAGAAGGGATTGCCGACTCTTTGTTGGGATTTTTATTACATTTCGAAGATTTAGACCATGATATAAACTTTCCATATAACCTTTTTGGATTTGAATATCAATATTGTGGGAAATACACTAAGGTGATCTCATAGCTGTTGTCAGTCTAGATGTGTAAAAATATTCCTTACGGAATATCTTGGCGGATATATATATATATATATATATATATATATATATATATACACACACACACAAACCAATATATTAAAGTTGATTATATGATTTTGTTCCCCCAAAGAGTTAACAAAAATTAACAAATTATTATTCTTAAATATTCTGTTAGACATTTTTGATATGAATTATCCTGCCTTTGCCAACCAATGAGCTTGGTGAATGGGCTGTATAAACAGTGCAATAAACTATTAGGAGCATTTTCAAGAAAAAAAATGCAGGTAGCCCAATGACCCAGCCCATGGTAGCCTACTAAGGATCGGTCCAGCCAGCCCCTGCATCTATTGCATCCTATCTACATACTGTAGCTTACTATGCTATGTAAGGGATGATATCTTATTGATTTGGGATAAATAATGATACTTATTCCAGTTTTCTCTGATTGGTTTTTTTCTTATATGATCTAAGAATTATAGATAAATGATAGCGAGAATATGATTGGTTGCTATGGGCAACAACATTTTTCCTTTGTAGAAGGTTTGATAAATTTACACCTTGAACTGTAACCTTGGTATTTCTTATTATCTATAGATATTTCCCATTTCCCACTGAATTCCCCCCTGTTTATAAATCAATGTTCCCCCTTTAGCAGGGGCACTTTCAGATCAATCCAGTCAGGTCAATACCCATCTGTTCCCCGGTGGGTGATATTTTCTGAAGAAACCTGGGTGAAGGTAATGAATACACAGATTTCTAAGCAATTTCATCCTCATCACCCCACCCCCCATGATTGTCACATGTCCATGGATACAATAATACATATGTGCTACCTCAGGAATGGTCAGACAGTAAATAACATGTGTTTTCACAGCGTATTTCGTTAAGTGTGTCTGAACATTTTAATACCCCCAATTGTGCTCTACACCTGGGCCTAAGCATCGGTCAATATGAGGCCAACACACAATACAGATATATAACAATGTTTTATTATTGTGCATCTTTTTATTGTACTACACAGCTGAATATGTTGGAGCGTAATAAATAAATAATAATGTATAAACCACTAGGTGGCTGTGAGAATTCTTAAATACAATTCCAAAGGCCTCAGTTTGTGCTCTATTTTATGACTTGTTTCAGTTATCCATTAATTATATAGTTTTTATTGTTTTATAACCACAAATGAATTAATCGCATACTTTTAACAGGTAACATGATAAATGACATTTCTGTTTACAGAGTAACCCGCACACATACATAGTATATGCTATAATTGGGAATCTGAAGAAAAGTGTTGCACTCCTGTTAGAGAACCGTTTCTCCAGGAAAATGTATAGGAAACTTTCCAGTCCTTGATATAATGTGAGAGGCTAAAGCACTTTGGAACAGATACTTTACACGTCAGTTTACTTACATTAAAACTCTCCCCTCTGTACAACGTTCTTAAATTTTACACTTTTAGAAGTGGGGAAATGTCTACAACCTAACAGCTTAATCACCGGATGAACTAGGTTTAGCATCTATCCAATCTCTACGCATCACATCTTCAGTATGTACATGCCCTATTCCTCTAATACCTCACTCTGTCTCTGTAGTTCCCATCCAGTCTATGTGGTCACAAACATAATCTTATCAGTCTCCATACACAACCTCTCCAGTCCTCCTTCCAGTATCTCCAGAACCATTAGTTCTGGAGCGACCCACACAATCTCCCCAGATCTAATGCTCTTCAGTCCACATATATCATCTCTCCACTCCCCACACATCATCTTTCCAGCACCAACACATTGTCTCTCCAGTCCCCAAACATCATCTCTCCAAGCCCCACACATTATCTCTCCAGTCCCCAAACATCATCTTTCCAGCACCAACACATTGTCTCTCCAGTCCCCAAACATCATCTCTCCAAGCTCCACACATTGTCTCTCCAGTCCCCAATCATCTTTCCAAGCCCCACACATTGTCTCTCCACTCCCCAAACATCATCTCTCCAAGCCCCACACATTGTCTCTCTAGTCTCCAAACATCATCTCTCCAAGCCCCACACATTGTCTCTCCAGTCCCCAATCATCTTTCCAAGCCCCACACATTGTCTCTCCAGTCCCCAAACAACATCTCTCCAAGCTCCACACATTGTCTCTCCAGTCCCCAAACAACATCTCTCCAAGCTCCACACATTGTCTCTCTAGTCTTTATACATCATTCTTTCAGCCCCCGCACATCATCCGTACAGACACCCCCCACACATCATCCGTACAGTCCCCACACATCTTCTGTACAGTCCCCACACATCATCTGTACAGTCCCCACACATCATCTGTCCAAGCCCAACACCTTGTCTCTCCAGTCCACACACATCATCCCTTCAGTCCCCACATATCATCTGTACAGTCCCAACACATCATCTCTCAAGTCCACACACATCATCCCTTCAGTCCCAACACATCGGCCGTACAGTCCCAACACATCGGCCGTACAGTCCCAACACATCGTCCATACAGTCCCCACATATCCTCCTTCTTGTTCCCACCCATCATCTCTCCAGTCCACACATATCATCCTTTTAGTCCATATATATCCATCTCTCCATTCTCCAAACATCATCTCTCCAATCTCCACACATCATCTTACCTGTCCACATACATTGTCTCCCCAGTACCCACACTATAAAAAAAAATCTACTTTTACAGGCCCAGTATAGCACATAGGTAATATATAATATATAGCAGATAATATTTTATTCACAATAATATACAATATTATGTAGATGTTCTTGAGACATACAGGGAGGGATAATATATATTTTCCTTCCCAAACAGACCAAGGTGTGCCTCTTAGACTTAATTAAGGGGTAGATTGAATGATGACTTAACAAGTCCAATCATGTGAAATCAGGAATTGATGTAAGTTCCCGAATGACCACAGGATTTCCTGTGAAGCAAGAAGATACAATTATAATATTGAAAATGTTAGCAGTATAGTGTGACTAATATTTCACAAACACAATATGAATGTAAGACCTAGGGCAGTGTTAGCTAACCTGTGACACTCCAGGCGTTGTGAAACTACAAGTCCCAGCATGCTTTGCCAATATATAGCAGATTATTGCTGGAAGGGTATGCTGGGACTTGTAGTTTCACAACACCTGGAGTGTCACAGGTTAGCTAACACTGACCTAGGGTGTCTTTTCCTTCACCAGAGTGAGGAAGGATATTGATGTACTATACTAAGTATGCTTGAACAGTCAAGACCCCGCCATTGGCTAATAAAAGTCCCCACTACAGAGAGTTGCCTCTTGTCAGTTTATGCTGCCTTGCAAAATGGGTCTTAGATTTTTAGGATAGTCTTTTTCTGGAAATGTATTACTAGCTCTGCACCTGTTGCACAGCTACATAGTTCCTGTTGAGAATCCATTGTTCTCACAATATTCTGGTCATTGATATCTGACATTATGATGTTCCTTTACTTGTTGCCTACACACCTGTATTGCTAAATTGTCTGGTTATTTCCCCAAAACTGGGCTTTCAATTTCTGTAATAGCTTAATCTGATGCCTGATCTTTGCACACATCCACACAATCTAACATACCCCCCTCTCTGCTTCCAGAATCTCTGTTTTCTACAGCTCCCTCCTGTGGGCACACAGGGTGTTACCTACGATGCTTTGAGCCAAGTGCAATTCTCACCTCCAGACATATTTTTCTGGTGGTTTAAGTCATCATTTCATCTAAATATGAAATTAGGACCAATTGAAGGACAAGACAATTGAGGCAATTATATTAGGCATTAAGTAGTTAAAGACCTCGGGCCTGATTCATTAAGTATCTTAAATGAAGAGGTGTCTTATTTCAGTCTCCTGGCCAAAACCATGTTACAATGCAAGGGGTGCAAACTAGTGTTCTGTTTTGCACATAAGTTAAATACTGACTGTTTTTTCATGTAACGCACAAATATCAACTTTAAATTTCAGTGTACAAATAAGCTATCAAGTATTTGTGTGCTACATGAAAAAACAGTCAGTATTTAACATATGTGCAAAACAGAAAACTAGTTTGCACCCCTTGCATTGTAACATGGTTTTGGCCAGGAGACTGAAATAAGACACCTCTTCATTTACGATCCTTAATGAATCAGGCCCCTCAACATTTCCATGTATTAAATGTCACCTTTATTCTAGTGAAACATAACCAGACATGTATTTACTAAGAGGTAAATAAGGATTAAATTAATATATTATATATGTATATAGACTTTCTCTGTCCATATTTTGTCAGTATAAATAGTTGCTCTCATATGATTGAAATTGAGTCAATAATATTACAATTTATAAAATAAAACAACCTGTTTTTGACTAAGGGTTTTTGCGGTGTTGGCGGGGAGCCTTAGACTTAGTTCGTGGTTGTGGTCTCGGAGGTTGTTCATTGGGGTGATTTGCCGGTAGGGCAGGTTTTGTTGGTTGAAGAGTTGGCATTTCGTGATGCTGTGGCCCTTTCTCCGTCGGCTCCTGCGGTCGTGGGCGTCTTTGCTGTGATTGCTTCCCTTTCTTGACTGTTGGCTTAGATGGGTTCTGCTGTCTATGGGGGGTTAAAGGTTTCTGGTTGGAGCTAAATTCTGGCGCATCGGTGGGCTGGAGATACGGCTCTGGCAGTGGACGCTGCTGCATGTTTTGTGGCGTTCTTTCATAGCTGAGCCTCACATCTTCCTCTGCAGGAAAAGCAAAGTAAATTGTCATTCTACTGTTTATAGGAGGAAATGGGTCAACCCACTTGTGGAGGAGTGACTTAAATAAAGAAATGGTTTATTTGTGACATCCTTTTTTTTGGAGCTCAGAAAATCATTTTCCTACACATCACTTTGTCATTCATTTCTTTTGCTAGTATTTCAGGATTGTAATCTTGGTAACCTGCTACACCAGACATTGGTCCAATGTCATTAGGGTTACACCTCTTTAGGACACTAGGGAGAGCTAGAGGCCACATTTTTTAATATTGCCAGATCATTACAAATGTGTCAACAAAATAACTCCTGTAATTAATTATCAATATTTTTATTATTATTTTTATTATTAATAATAATAATAATAATAATAATAATAATAATAATAATAATAATAAAAATAATATCTTTTATTTATAAGGCACCCAAAAAAAGTCCACAGTACCATACATAGGGGGCAAGCAGAGTACATATTTAACAATAAACAAAATGCACAGACAGCTATGAACAATACATAAACAATACATAATTACACAATGACCAGTCAACAATGAATTAACAGAGTATAAACAGAGAACATAAAACTGCAGATCCAGTTATTGACAAGACAGTGAGCATAAGTGACTAATAGCGCCCGGTAATGTAGGCCTGTGCTCAGGAACATGGGCTTGAGAAACAGGGCCGGGGAGACAGGCCTAGAAGTGCAATGGTAGGAAGGAAAACACAAGAAATAGGGCCCTGTTCAGGCTAGATACATCCTGGAGGAACGGGGGAGATACAAATAGGGTGAAACTGAGTAGAGAGTAGAGATTGTAGCAGAGGCAGAGGAGTAGAGATGTTCACTGACCCCCATGTTCTTATTTTGGTTTTGGTTTTGGATCTGGATTAACTTCATGTTTTGGTTTTGGCAAAACCGCCCTTGCGTGTTTTGGTTTTGGTTCCTGTTTTTGCTTCTAAAATCCCTATTTTTTTTTTTTGCCAAAATCACATATTTTTGGGCTTTTTTTCCCCCCTACATTATTTTTAACCTCAATAACACTAATTTCAAGTCATTTGCAGTCAATTTTGAGCACCTCACAGGTCACAATAATATTTTCATACACTTTCGGACAAATACTGCAGCGACCTGGCTGGATGGTAAGCGACAGAGCAATGACACAAACACACGGCAGCTCCTACCACATCTAGGACACATTGGCACACAGCAGTGGCAGAAAAGAAAAGTGGTGCAAGATGGAATTGTACTTGGATCATGAAATCAGTAATAGTTAATTTGATCGCTCCACCCGTTCCTTGGATAACTGTGGTAATTCTACAGCTAATACATGGCGATGAGCTCCCGGGATGTGTGCTTTTATCAGACCCAGACCAATCCAGGGTGCCAGACAATGCACTAAAAAGAGCCATTGTAATTCACAGCAAAAAAGCAAGTTCATCACTGAGCTTCGAATCAGCCCCAATTCCCCAAAAATTATAATATAGTTAGGTACCTTTGGCGTAAAGTGCAGATTACAAACACTTTGCGCAATACTGATAAAACAGCAGCACAGTGGAAGGTAATACATATACACCTCTATTTAGACATCCATGCTTACATTACTTCTGCAAGCAACGTTGGTCTTTGTTAATAAAAAAAAAACTGTTGTCTTTATTATGTTCAAAAAAATAAAAATAATCCTCCAACATTCTTTGGATGTAGATAGTTGATAGCAGGATTGGATGGAGTTACAGCAGAGGCGTCACTAATTCTGGTCAATTCTTTTACAGTAGAAAAGACCAGGGGGTAAATGTATCAAGCTGAGAGTTTTCCGGCGGGTTTGAAAAGTGGAGATGTTGCCTATAGCAACCAATCAGATTCTAGCTATCATTTTGTATAGTGTACTAAATAAATGACAGCTAGAATCTGATTGGTTTTTCAAACACACCGGAAAACTCTCAGCTTGATACATTTACCCCCAGATGTCAGAATGTTGTGCTGAGTCATCTGCATCATCAATGGGTGTCTAAGATTTTTGCAAAGCACACAACAGTATATAGCACATATAGGTAACTTTGGCACACAACAGTATATAGCACATATAGGTAACATTGGCACACAACAGTATATAGCACATATAGGTAACTTTGGCACACAACAGTATATAGCACATATAGGTAACTTTGGCACACAACAGTATATAGCACATATAGGTAACTTTGGCACACAACAGTATATAGCACATATAGGTAACTTTGGCACACAACAGTATATAGCACATATAGGTAACTTTGGCACACAACGGTATATAGCACATATAGGTAACTTTGGCACACAACAGTATATAGCACATATAGGTAACATTGGCACACAACAGTATATAGCACATATAGGTAACATTGGCACACAACAGTATATAGCACATATAGGTAACATTGGCACACAACAGTATATAGCACATATAGGTAACTTTGGCACACAGTGGTAGCTGAAAGGAAATGTGGTGCAAGATGGAATTGTCCTTGGGCCCTCTCACCCACCCTTATGTTGTATCTTAAAAAGGACATGCAACAAACCAAGCACTTCAGCGACAAGGAGCCACTTTTGAGGCTGAGGTGGATGGTTTGTTTGGGCCCCCACAAAACAAGCTAACAATGGACTTAAGGCACCCAAGGTAACAGAGCTGTTAATGAACTCTCCTGTGGAAAGATGTTGTTGTCATCATCCTCAGCCTCCACCTCACCCTCATCAGTTTGTACATCATCCTCACACATTATTAATTCATCACCGCTGGAATCCACCATTACAGAAGTCTCAGTATTTTGATGTAATTGGAAGGGAAAGGCCTTCATCATGGAAATTGAAGTTAATTTTTCTGAACATCGTCTTTTCCACATTTTGAGGAAGTAGCCTCCTACGTCAATCGCTGACAAGGTTCCCGGCTGTGTAAAGGGACTGTATGATGTGTCTATTTCTATGCCGTTGTGAAAATAATCCTCCATCATCCTTTGGATGTTGATAGTAGGATCAGGTGAAGTTATGGCAGAGGTCACCTTTTTTGGTCAATTCTTTTTAGACCAGACCAGGGGGTAAATGTATCAAACTCTGGTTTCTTCAACTCGCGGGAGTTCGGCGAGATGACAGCTAAAATTTAAAGCGGTGCTGCCTTGTAAAAGGAAACTTGCCTTTACAAGGCAGCGCCGCTTTAAGTTTTAGCTGTCATCTCGCCGAACTCCCGCGAGTTGAAGAAACCGGAGTTTGATACATTTACCCCCAGATGTCAAAATGTTGTGCTGAGTCATCTGCATCATCCCTGGGTCTATTGGGAAAGCTAAGTTTTTAGCTAGCAGCAGTTGAGTGAGAGACTGAAGGAGGAGACTCCGTCTTGTCATGTAACACTTGAGCTGTCATCTTGCTCACCAGGAGCTCCTTGCATCTCTTCAGCTCTGCGTCAGTTGGAAACAAAGAGAAGACATAGCTCTTAAACTGAAGATCAAGCACAGTCGCCAAAATGTGGTGATCCGATTTCAAGATTTTGATAACTCTTGGATCCTGGCGAAGCAATTAAAGTACTTGATCTACAAGTCCGACATACTTAGTGTAATTGCTTTGTTTAATCTCCTCCTTCAGTTTTTCATGCTGTTTTTCCAAAAGTCTAATTAAGGGAATCACTTGGCTCAAGCTAGCAGTGTCTGAACTCACTTCACAGGTGACTACTTTGAATGGTTTCAGCACCTTGCACAACACAGAAAGTATTCTCCACTGTGCTTGAGTAAAATACATCCCCCCTCCTTTCCCAATTTCATTGGAGTGGAGTAAGCAGGGATGGCTTTTTGCTGTTCCTCGATCCGCAGAAGCATATACAGGGTGGAATTTCACCTTGTCACCACCTCTTGCTTCAGTTGGTGACAGGACAAATTAAATTGCTCTTGTTGCTGCTGCAATCTCCTACATGCTGTTGCCAAATGCCAGAAATGTCCAGATGTGTTATGGGCCACAGACAGCATCTCCTGCACGTCCCTGTCATTTTCTAAAAAGCTCTGCACCACCAAGTTTATTGTGTGAGCAAAACAGGGAATGTGACGGAATTCACCCAGCTGTAATGCTCTTACAATATTGGTGGCGTAATCAGAAATGACATATCCTGAGTAGAGTCCAAATGGATTAAGCAATGTTGCAATGACATCCCTTAGTTTTTGTAACAGAGTGTCAGCTGTGTGCCTCTTAGTGGAGCCGGTGATACACATAGTAGCCTGCCTCTGACAAATGTGACGTACTTGGGTGAATGCTGCTGCTGTTTCTGCTGGTGAAGGCGAATCACCAACCCAGTGGGCTGCCACAGTCATATAATCTTTAGTTTGCCCAGTTCCCCTTGTCCACATATCTGTGGTTAAGTGTACAGTGGGTAGAATGGCATTTTGCAGCCCATTAATTACATTTTATGAACCTTCTGGTAGACGTGAGGAATAGCTTTTCTAGTGAAATGGTGTCAGGATGGAATTTGGTAACGGGGACACAAGACCTCAAGTAACTGTCTAAAACCAGCTGCATTAATAGTGGATATTGGACGCAGATCTAATACTAGCATAGTCCCTATGGCGTCTCTGATCCGCTTTGCGACTGGGTAACAGCTTTCATACTTGCTTCCTCTTCCAAAGGATTGTTTAACAGTCAATTGTTGTAAACTACTAGTAGTCTTCTTCTTGGTCTGCTTCTGGGATGAAGATTCACCCCCAGCAACAGCAGCAGTGGGACTAACGCTCAAGAATTATTCACAGGAATCCAGGATAGTGGAGGAGTCATCCAGCCTTAGCAACTTGGATGCAGAACTAACTCCGATCGCTACTGAGGATATTGATGAGGACGGTGTTGTGGGTGTAGATTGCAGGTGTCGGGATCTAGCTGACAGAAGGGACCTAGCTGATGATGGACTGCTTGTTGTTATTTTTTTAGTATAATTTTTCAATTTTCCCAACAGCTTGCCATGAATTCGCTTCAAATGGCGTAACATGGATGTGGTTCCTAGATAGTTAAGGTCCCTACCTCGACTGACTGTGACTTTACATACGCTACAAATGGCTAGACAACTGTTGTTAGGATTTGGGTAAAAATAATTCTACACATAAGATGTGGATTTTTTGGTCTTATGCCCAGGCATGACAATGGCCTTCTTCTTATCACGTTCAAGAACTGCTTCCATCAGTGCAAGACTTACACAAACAACATCATCCTCATCAACATCCTCATTAGCACCCTCGTCGGCTACACAAATATCCCCCTCATCCTGCTGCAATTCCAAAGTGGCATCCTCAATTTGTGTATTACCGATTATACTTGGGCTATTCATGCACACATCTGCAGAAATGCTGAAAGGGGCCTTCCTTATGGGTACACTATCAGAATGGTCAGGATTACACATAGCACTCATGGATAGACTCTTCTCAGGGATTTGTGTCATTTCTGAATCTTAACATACATTTACCTCTAATGCCTTATTGTTTTCTTCCAGCTCGGCTTTTACACGTAAAAGTATTTGGACACCACTTTTGGAGTCCAAATGACAAGGTCTTGCTTGGTCACAACTGACCTTACAAGAAGATGCCTCAGTGACAGTTGCAGAACTAGCACTCATAGAGAAAGGCGAAGGCCTCCTTCTTTCCTTGCCACTGCGTGTGTAGAATGGCATGTTGGTAATTTTATTTTTTTCTGCAGATGACTTTGCCTGAATTACAGGTCTTTTTTTCTCGACCAAGGTGAAAGGTGTTTTTTTTTTACATTTTGATTTCCCTGACTTACAAATACTATGCACTTTAACATAGGCTTTACCAGATGACATAGAGGGATTATTATCATCATGACTGGTGCCAGCAGCTGCTTGATGCTCCTGCTCATCTGTGTACTGCTGTGAATCCATTTTGATAACACTGTACAATTTGACTGCAAATTCAGAAGACCAATCCTACCAGCCCTAGTATTTCTATTTCAGCAATAACAATTAGCAATGGAGCAATGGAGCTGTCCACTTTGTGTGTTACCTATATAACACAGTACAATGTGACTGCATATTTACATCAAGACTGCCAGCCCTATTATTTGTATTTCAGCAATGACAATTAGCAAAAGAGCTCTCCTCTTTGTGTATTACCTATATAGCACAGTACAATGTGACTGCAGATTCACACCAAGACTGCCAGCCCTATTATTTGTATTTCAGCAATGGCAATTAGTAATTGAGCAATGGAGCTCTCCTCTTTGTGTGTTACCTATTTAACACAGTACAATGCGACTGTGACTACAGATTTAGAAGACCAAGCCTGCCAGACTTATTAATTCTATTTCAGCAATGACAGCAATGGAGCTCTCCTGAATGTCACTGGAGACTTTGAAGAACACTGCTACCCCTCTTCTTTCTTTTCTACCTATGACGCTGCCCAACTGCTCTAGAGACTGCCAAGAACTGTGCTACCCATTTTATGTTCCTCTGTGAAATGGAGCTGGATCGTCGTGGAGGGCGGTACTTATAGAGTCCAAAACTTGTGAGATACGATGACGCTTTGCCTCGTTTTCAATTCCGAGGGCGTGCTTCTGCTCCACGGGAGATTTCTGTCCTCCCTGAGCTCGCCTTAGCTCGGATCTGCTAAGTTCAGGTGTGTTCAGTTCTCGAGGAACCGAGCCTGAGCATCTCTACAGAGGAGTTAGGAGGACGAGGGCTGATAAGCTTGAATGAATGATGACTTTTGAGGGCATGTTTGAAGCATTGGCATCTAGTGGCTAATTTAATTAGTTGCAGGAGTGTGTCAGAAGCAGCACGGGCACAATCCTGGAGGCAGGAATGCAGAGAGGTAATCTGTAGGAGACAGTCAATGTAGTGCTTGGCAGAGAGGGTCAGCAGAGGTAGAGTGCTGAGACAGGAAGATATGGTGGGCAGAGACGTTGAGGATAGACTGAAGAACGGAAAAGTTGGAGTAGGATAGTCCAGAGAGTAGAAGGTTACAGTCGTCTAAACGATAGATTATGAGCGAATGAATGAGAGTTTTACTTGCGTCCAAGATGAGAAAGGCTGTGTCCTGAAGATTTACCAGAGATGGAAGCAGCAGGATTTGAAGAGGAACTGAATATGGAGAGTGAAGGAGAGAGGACTATAGGATGACTCCCAGGCAGTGGACTTGAGAGACTGAAGAGAGTGTAGTGTCTCCAACATAAAGGTAGAGGAGGGGAGGTGAGGGGACTCTGGAGTGGGGGAAAATTGATGACTTTAGTCTTACATATATTGAGTTTGAGAAAGTGCAGGGACATTCAGGATGAGATGTCCAAAAGACAACTGGAGACATGAGAGAGGGTGGAAGGAGAGGGGTCAGGGGAAGAGAGATTCATTTGTGTCATAAGCATAGAGGTGGTATTGGATACCAAAGATGGTGATGAGATCACCAAGGGAGGAGGAGTAGAGGGCCAAGAACAGATCCTTGCAGTACTTTGACAGGCAAGGGATGAGGGGGAAGGGGAAGTGAAGTCAGATGTAGAGACAGAAAAGGAGCAGTTGTTTGTATAGGAGGTAAATCAGGGGAGGACAGTGTCACAGAGGACAATGAAATGGAGGGTTTGCAAGAGAATAGGGTGGTCAACGGTAACCCTTAGATTTAGCAGTGAGAAGATCACTGGTGACTTTGATGAGGGTGGATTATTCAGAATGTGATGCGATTGTCAATGGCCCTAGTGAGTTGGTTTTGGATAGCCTTGTATATTAGTAATACCATTTTTGACAATGAAATCTGTTTGGCTCAAAAAACATTAGAAATTCACTAATTTAATAAACAGCCTAATTTAATCAGAGTTGCTGTAAACCAAACAATTCCCTGCACAAATGTAGCATTATAAAACCAACCCTATCTGACGTGAATTTGTTAAGAGCACATAGACAGAAGACTACTAAATGGGATTTAACAAGACATAATGTCACAATGTTTATTGATTAAATCGTTTATCAGTAGAAGACATCCCAAAAATTGTCAATTTCTAAAATAATTCCAGCACTCTTCTAAACCTTACTGTTCCTCAACCAAAACCCCTCCTCAGTCACTTAACAGCAGTGTGTTGGTATGCTAATCTGGTTTACAACCGTTTTATTGCCCTTTGTCCAAGAGCTGCTCTAGGCTGGCTAGTCCCTGTGGTTGCAAATAGATACATATCAAATATAACCAGTATTTGCTAGCCAGGTGTTTGTAGAAACTAGCCCTGATCTGACCACATATTGCAGGAGCCTTTGATAACATTGCTGTAGTCTGTATTCTAGTACATCAAAACACATTTTTATTATATATCCAAATACAAACAATATATTTTCAGGGTGGAAAGTATTTGGCAAAACTCGTGGTTATTTTTAAAAAAGCCCTTAAAACCATTTATAGTTTGCTAAGTGTAATACAATTACCATGGCATCCACAGCCCTGTGACATATGATGTAGCAAGCAGAGAGTTCAATATGGAATGCTCATAGCATAAAACCCTTCCCCCATCCTTCCTCTGCCATCATGTGACCACACAGGAGCTTCTGGACTGCCTGGCTCGGGAGAAAGACACTTTGTCTTGCAGTGGCAGACAGATAAATATCCCCCATAGAGTGACTGGGCAAAGGAAATGAAAAGTTATAGGAGAACCTTCTGAGCTTTATGGAAAGAGGTGCAAGACTTGCGGCTAAAACAACTAAAAAAAATAGTGACAATTCACCATTCGGTAGTGTGAATATTTTATGTTGGATTTATTCATAGTTATGTTAAGACCTCTCTAAAAATCCACAAAACAATAGTAGAAGAATAGGGTGTGATTAATCTGATGCGTGCACTGTATAGTATTGTTTCCCTGGTCTGGTTTTGAAATGAGCTGGTAACGTGTTGTGGTATTGGCACAGGATGCTTTGTATAGATGATATATGATATCAGCACTGTGGTTTATGAGGAATGTGTTGTGTTTTATCACATCTCTGATCTCATGTACATATCCTCAAACACACAATGAGTCTGTACTTGTGCTGGTAAATTATGTCTCCTCTCCAAGTCCCACCATCGTGGATGCTCTACAATTCTCTGTCTCCCTCTGTTTAGCTATATATCCCCTTTTTGGGCACCTGGTATTGTCAGACTTATTTTGTACTTAATTTTTTTACTTACCATGTCCCCTGACATTGTTTTGGAGGTAATCGGGAAAGTAGCAGCATCATGAGCAGAGGACAACATCCCAACTACTCGGGTTCAGTAAAAACATGCCAGCGCTAATGTGACAGATTCCCAACAGTAGCGCATTGATGCCTGCTACAAGCCATCTGAGTTATGCATAACATAATGTAGGAATGGACTAAGTCAACACCTTGTTATGATCTTCTAAACATTTATAAAATCTTTACATTATACTCCCAAAACTTAGGTCTTTGGGACACTGACCTATCCTGGTTCTCATCCGACTCATCAAACTGCTCAATCAACATTATTTTCATTATTATCATCAATTATGTCTCTTAGATAACTAATACGCTGTTTTGGATTTCAATATTACCTCCACATAGATAACTGTATCCTCTCTGTATTTCTCACCATCTCTGTTCCCCCTCTTACAGATTGTCCCTCGTCCATTTCATCTTTAATGTCCTCTCATTACCTCAAACTCAATCATTTCAAAAATTCAGCTAATAATTTTTCCACTAGTGAACAGAAGCTGCATATCTGCCATCCCTGTTTCTATGGACAACATGAAAATAAACCCTGCTCCTCAAGCTTGCTGCCTAGGTGTCATCCTTGACTTATAATTGTCCTTTGTGTCTCACATCCAATCTATATCCAATTCCTGTAACATACACCTAAAAAACATCTAAAACATATATCCATAGTCTGTACATATCTCACACAAGATCTGACAAAGACTTTAATTCATGCACTCATCATCTCCTGGGTTGACTATTGCAAATCCCTCCTTACTGGTCTTTCTCTTGTCAGACTTTCACCCCTACAATCTATTTTGAGTGCAGCAGCTAGACTAAATGTCCTTAAAAATTGTTCTACTACTTTTGATCCGTTCTGCTAGTCTCTAAATTGGTTGTCTGTAATTTTCTGAAACCAATATTAAATACTTCTACTAACATACAAGACCATTAACAACACTGCACCACCGTACATCTCTTTTATTGTCTCAAAATATCTCCAAATTCAAGTCCTTCACTCTGCCCAAGATACAAATCTCTCATCCACACTCATTACCTGCTCCCATTCCCGGTTACAAGACTTTTTTGGGCTGTACACACACTGTGGAATTCCCTCACTTGCACAAAAAGACTCAGGGCTAGATTTACTAAGCTGCGGGTTTGAAAATGTGGAGATGTTGCCTATAGCAACCAATCAGATTCTAGCTGTCATTTTGTAGAAGGTACTAAATAAATGACAGCTAGAATCTGATTGGTTGCTATAGGCAACATCCCCACTTGTTCAAACCCGCAGCTTAGTAAATCTAGCCCTCAATCTTCCAAACCTTTAATCGCTCCCTGAAAACGTATCTCTTCAGGCATCCTTATCAAGTTCCTGAGCCATCTCCTTAACCTCCCTGGGCTCTCCTACCTGATTACCACCACCCTACACAGTTGACGGAATCTTACATTCATTCTCATTCTGTATTCAAAAACCCTCTGATTGCTGACTGGTCACAGATCCCCTTTCAGCACTGGTTCCCATCACAGGATGAGCCCCTTTTCATCCAGAGTTAGCACCGCATTTCCCTTTCTTAATACAGGAAAAAGTGATTGCTTATTTTAGATTGGTTGTGTTTACATCTTGGATAATAACTGTGACAGGCCTAGTATGTACATACAACTGTTGCTTTACTTACAGTTGTGATAACATCAGATATGCAGTGACTACAATTGTACATAAAGGGATTAAAAATACAATTGATGTAGTGTTGATTATAAAAGCATTGACAGATCAGACAGATGGGGCACCATGGTGGGATGCCAGTAAGACAGTGGAAGAACTAGAAAACCCCATTCAAACATTATTTACAATAAGCAACATTTAATATGCCAATGATGATATCTATCAGTGTATTATTATAATTATTATTATTATTTTTTATTTATAGGGCGCCACTATCTATCCGTAGCGCCGTACAGGGACAGACAGAAACACGATACATGGTGAGACAGCACGGTACAGTTAACAAAATGCACAGTAACTCCGAAGCTCAATGTACAGCTAGATGAGAGGTGAGAGCCCCAAGCGGGGTAGAGAGAGGGGTAGAAGGGCAGGAGGACCTCGTGGAAGAGACAAGGAGCTGAAGAGCAGAGTTAAGGTGGTGGAGAACAGAAGGAGAGGAGGCATAATCAGTGTAGATTATGGCCAGCAATACTTAATACACCATTCATATTTCCTAAGGTGAAATATTCCAATGATAATGTCTAGAATGATCTCGTATTTCAGATAATGTCCAGCAAGACCTAATATCCATGTGATAATGCCCAATACCTAACATGCTAGTGATTATGTGCAGCAAGATGGAATATATCAGTGATAGTGCCAGTAAAAGTACAAGTGATCTCCAAATGAGATGGATAATGTCCAGAAACATTTAATACTCACATGATAATGTCAAGCAAGACCTAACTGGCCAGCAATAATGCATTTAACATACCAATGATATTTCCCAAGATCTATTATGGCAGCAAGATATAATATTTCAGATAATGTCCTGTAAGTCCTAAAAATGTATAATGTTTAGACCTCTTTACTATCTATCTCCAGAAGACAGTATCATTAGTGATCTCTGTACTGCCTGTCTCCAGAATATAGTACCACTGTGAACCTCTTTACTATATATATATATATATATATATATCCAGAAGATAGTATGATCAGTGATCTCTGTACTGCCTGTCTCCAGAATATAGTACCACTGGTGTCCTCTGTACTATCTATCTCCAGAAGATAGTATGATCAGTGATCTCTGTACTGCCTGTCTCCAGAATATAGTACCACTGTGAACCTCTTTACTATATATATATATATATATATATATCTCTATCTATCCAGAAGACAGTATAATGAGTGATCCTCTGTACTGCCTGTCTCCAGAATATAGTACCACTGGTGTCCTCTGTACTATCTATCTCCAGAAGACAGTATCATTAGTGATCTCTGTACTGCCTGTCTCCAGAATATAGTACCACTGTGAACCTCTTTACTATATATATA